>NW_011492846.1:480600-516254 GCF_000754665.1 Bison bison bison | reverse complement strand
AAAACTTAATTCACTGTCCTGTCTTGCCTGTTCCCCTCTGGATTGAGGATTAACAAGGAGAAGGGAGTGGTACTAAAACCAGTCAAGACATTGTGAGGTCTTCCCAGGTATAAAAGCTCCTCCTGTCCCACATTCCTTGTTTGGAGACAAAAAAAATAAGTCTTCCTAGTCCTTCTTTGAGTTCCAAAGAGCAGGCTCAAGCACTTAATAATTAGAACACTAGAGTCACAGAACTCCTAATTCCTCCTGAAGGGATATAGATGGCAATCTGATGAATATTTTTGAGCTGTTCTGTAGAAACTAAGATTCCACCCATATGGAAGATGGTCATTACATGCTGACCACAAGCGCTTAGACCCCTGAGTGCTTGGAACCAGAAGGCTGAGGTTCCCAGAACATCACCACATTACCTCACCACCAACCAGAAGAAAGTCCATGAGCTGGTTACATATCCTCCAACCCTCTACCCTAACACTGTCTTTAAAAACCATAGCCTGAAAGCCATTGGGGAGTTTGAGTCTTTCGAACATGAGCATTCTTCTTGCTTGGCGCCCTGCAAATAAAGACTTCACAACCACACGTGTGTGCTAGTCGTGTCCAGCTCTTTGTGACCCCATGGACTGTAGTCCACTTGAAACCCTTACTTTGTTGCCAACACCTACTTTCAATTTGGCTTTGTGTTTTGGGCACTGGAGCCCTTAATCCATAACATCACCAATAAGCAAATCATGCACAAAGCTAACAGCACTTCAAGTACACACATAAGTTTATTTAGTGATTTGATTTCCTGTCCCTTTCTTGGAATACATTGGTTTCAACCTCTGGATTTTCCCTAAGATTCCTCCACCATGTGTTTAGACATCTTTTGGTAAAAAGTTGTTGGCTATTTTTAAAGGAATATGTTTACAAGAGTAAGATTGAGTAAATGCATATCAGTGAGGGCAGAAAAATTTGTAATCTTGGGGGAAAAAAAAGATTTTATCTATACATTAGATTTAGATTTACCAATCTGAGTCCTTTTGAGAACTTTTACTCTGTGATATGAATGAAACTAGTTTGGGTTTTGAGACTCACAGTGTAAGTACCTCCCTTTCCTTCCTGATATTTGTGTTGAAGATGAAAAGCCTTGGGTGAGATGTGGTACCTTACCCAGCTCTGGCTTCTTGATCTGTAAGACAGTAACTTTATTGTCCATCATTCTTGAGTTCTCTTTTTAGGTATTAACATAAAACCACTTAAAATCAATGTATTTCTTAAATCCTGAAAACTATAATGAAAATAAGTGGGCAAAAATAACTAACAAAACATGAATATAGAATAAAAGAAACAAGTAAAGGAATGATTATTATGTTTAAATGACCTTATCAATGAAGTTACCATTGCTTCTCTGTAGTCAAGGCAAATACTGAACTATAATTGTTTACATACAATTGTCATTATTATTAGTGTATTAAACACCTAGTTTTTCAGGACATGTAATCCATACCCACTCCCTGCTGGAAGCACTTGAAAAATTATCAAGAAGATATTTATTTGGGGAACACAAATGGAATATGTATCTTTTTGTGTGTGATTTTAGTAATTTAATAATATAGTCTTTGATAAAAAACTTGGAACTTTAAGTTATATTTTCAACCTGTAAAGAAACTTATACAGGACACTTGTTTATTACAATTTGCAAATATTTAAAATTTCAGAAACAATCTAAGTTTAAAATAAGTTCAGTGGAAACACATTATATGTTCGTGGGAGATTGTTTCTCACCATGATCACAGCGGCCCTGCTCCTGTGTACTCTTTTGCAGTGCGACTTTGGCCCTTCACACATCAAAAGATAGAGTCTACACACTTTTTCCTTGACTTTGGCCTTTTGATTTATTTTGGCCAATAGGATGCAACTTTTAAGCCCAGTACTTAAGAGAACTTGTGGATTCTTTTTCATTCATTTAGAAGACAATCAACATCTAGAGAAGTTGAAGATACTCTATGTGAAAGGGATGTGGAAAGAGGCCCTTGAGGATAAAGGCCAAACAGAAGAGAAAAGGAGGTGTCTTAGCTGAAGCCAGCGGCAACTATGAAGATGTAAACGAAGACATCTTGGATGTGCTAGCCCTAACTGAATTGCCAGCTGAATGTAGCTACATGAATGATCCCAGTCAAAACTAAGTGGAGCAGAAAATCAACCCATAGAATTGAAAGAAATAAAATATCATAGTTGTGTAACTAACTTTTAGGATGGCTTATTTTTTGCAGATATAGATAACTTACATGGGTTTTTTGTAAACATTTTTCCCCAGCATTTGATTGGTTTTTTCATCCTGTTAACCTGTCTTTTGCATAGCATAAAATTTGAATTTTTATGAAGTTCAGCTTATCAATTCTTTCTTCATGAATCATGCCTTTGTGTATGTCTAAAAAGTCATCATCAAACCCAAGATTATCTAGATTTTCTGTTATGATATCTCTAAGGAGTTTTGTAGCTTTGTGTTTTACATTTAGGTTTATAATCCATTTTGAGTTAATTTTTGTGAAGGGTGTAAGATCTGTATCTAGATTCATTTGTGTGTGTTTGTGTGTCTTTGTGTATGGATGTACAGTTAGCTGTTCCAACATCAGTTGTTGAAAAGACTACCTTTTCTCCATTGTATCCTGAAAGAGACTATGTTTGAATTAAAAAACAGTACGACAAACAAAACAGTTAAACTTTCTGTGGTGATGGTATGAGGAAATATATGTATATATATTTTTCTAGCTTGTTACTATGTAAATGCTTCCTTATTATAAATGTGTACAATCAATAAAGTACCAACTTCTGAAGATATATCTAAAGAACAGCAGACAGACACAGATAACCACTGGGCTATACTTACAGGATATCCAGTGAAATTTTCATGATGATAGTTCCTGAGTCTCTTCAGTGTAACACAAATTAAATCTTGTCATTTGTGTGAGTTAAGAGATAGAAGCTATAAATGAAAATATCCTAGAGATTTTTCAATCTTTAATTTCTCCTTTATTTTGTTAAGCAATGAAGAGCTTTCTAGATTTCCCCACCTTGGCAGTGTTCTCAATTTTGTTCCCAACCCTGAAGAAGGCAATTAAGAAACCCATGGGGCTCCCCATGGAGGGAATGTGAGCTGAGATCCCCAACAGAAATGGGGACATTCATTGGGAATTCACCCCCTTCCAAGGGAGTGTCCCTTTCCACCTGGGGAATACCTGGGGTGTTACTCGCCCAATTCTAAACCAATTGGGTGTATGTGGATATACATAAGGTTTTCTTGAAATTGTGATGGTGGCTAACTGCTCCACATTACCAAAGTCTGCTTATGACTTCAGATGACAAAGTTCCTGGTGGTAGAGTTGACTAGTATTTATTTTCTCCTTCCGCCCTACGGTTGTGAGACATGAAGTGCCCAGCTTTGGTCTACATCTTAGTTTCCACTTCCTCAAAGACTCAAGAAAGAAAAAAAGAAGAAAAAAAGGATGGAAGGAAGGAAGGGATAAAGAAAGTTAATAATCAGTGAGTAGGGAGATGATGAGCAATCTGAGTTCATATGTATGTTTAGATTTTGTCTGCTAGGCTGCCTCTAACTTGTCAAGTTATTATGGTTTCTTTGCCAAATCCCCAAAATATGAATTAAAAATAGCATGTTGCTTTAATGTGCATTATTGCTGAGTTGTTTGTGGCTTCATCGTGGAAGTCTGGTTTCAAAAACAGTATGAAAGCAAGGGTTCTCAGCAGGATTGTGAGTTTTCATTTAAAAACCAGAAATGGAAACAAGGAAGAATAACACACCACAGAAGAAAAATGAAACCACTATATACAGTATGACCTAGCCAAAAACAAAAGTACAAATGCATTTTCTAATTTGTCAGAGGCTTAAGAGACATACAGCAAGTGTAGTTTTGACCCCACATTAGCTGAATTTCTTCTTGTTTCAGGTTTAAAAATGAAATATTTTCTCACAGATCTGGTTTAGAGTTCTTGAAACTGATAAATGCTGTATGTTTTGTATTCATTTGGCAGATAAATAGGCACATTCCTAAGTATCTGTGTAAACAAAATTATTCAACTAAAAATTCCCTGTGCGCTAGAGTACCATTTCTTTAGATGTTTTTCCCTTTGAAGTAAAATGTTGGGAAGAGAATGCCATTGATAGAACTATCACTATAAATAACTCATTGTTGCGTATTTGTAAGTTTAAAGTTCTTAGCCTTATGACTGTATGTTTTATGCACATTCTTGTAGCTACCAAATAATGAATATAGCATAGTAAGTCCTTGGTATAAGAAAATTTGATTTTTTGAGAGTAGACAATAGTTTGGATTTTCCCATATGACAATACTTTTATAAAACTTTTAATTTAGATATTGTTTCACACTTCCAAGTATTGTAATAGTAGTCCAAAATTTACAAATTGTTTATGTTTTGCCCTATTTATAACTTTCTCTTGCTTCTGTTTCTGTGTGTGTATAGATATATACATATACATACACATATAAATAAACACACATATGAATTTATATGCATACATACATGTATATATATACATGTATATACTCTTTATGTGTGTGTATATTTGTATAAGTATGTATGTATATGTATATATATAGTATATGTAAGAAGATGTAAGAGTTGTTGTCAAGTGTATATAGGATTGCTATATGGAAAAATTCAAATTATGTTCTGTGGCTTGTAGTGATCAGATAAACATATTGTGTACAACTTTGAGGTAGGCTTTCATCTCCGACTCAATGAACATGAACTAGAGCAAATTCCAGGAGATAGTGGAGGACAGAGGAGCCTGGTGTGCTGCAACCCATGAAGTTGTAAGGAGTCAGACATGATTTTGCAACTTAGCAACTGAACAACAAAGGCTTTGCTTTAATATAAGGAAGAATTTTTCAGCATCTCAATTGACATAGATATGATACTTTGTTGACAGATAAATGCCTCTCTTACTAGATGCTGAGGCATAATTCATTTTTATTGAGGATATGTAAGAGAAGAATTAGATATTTTCTAAATTCCTATAGTGATAGGAAAGAAAACCATTTAAATTTACAAAAAAGCCTCTTAGTTTTTGACTTAAGAGTTCAATTTGTGGAGAAGTAGGGTAGATATCTTATGTGACACTCTGTGTTTTAAATTTATATGAGAAAGTGGCAAATACAATGGAAACCAATGATTGTCAATAATAATATTACTTTCCAAAACACCTTCAGATCATGATATGGAGTTAGTATAAACTCTTACATCTGTCACACCTCTGAATGGAAAAAAAAATATTTATAAGTACTGTCTTAAAGAATTATAAGTTCCTAAAATTTAAACAAAAAATAAATCAGTACTTAGCAGAGAGCTAAGAAAAGAGTAAGTTATTTATAAATAATGGTTGAAATAAAAATGAATTAATCACATTAGTAAGTTTTAGTGTTAAATGGATTTTGTAGTATTTTAAATGTTTTTAAATGGATAATCCATGTTTGGTTTTTTACACTAACGCTCTATTAATTAGAACATTTGATTACCTTATTCTTGAAACATGCCAGATAAAGCTAACTTAGCTCCTCTTTTTTAAATCTGCCAAAAAAATTATCTACCAAACTAACATCTGTTTTGCATTATAGTGTGGCTCACTCTCTTTCTGAGCCTGTGCCCTCAATATGCACAGAGTCAAGAACTCATACTAGTACAGGCCATTGTTATATTTTGCCTATGCCATATTTATACATATATGGATATACATGTATAGCTGCATATGCAAATACTTGTAAATATTTGTGTGTATCTATATTTAATACAGAGAGAGAAGGGTTGTTATTAGCTGGATCTTCTAAGATAATAAGACTTGACAGTTGCTGAGTATTTACTGAGTGCTAGGCTGCAGTCCACGGGGTCGCTAAGAGTCGGACACAACTGAGCAACTTAACTTTGACTTTTCACTTTGATGCACTGGAGAAGGAAATGGCAACCCACTCCAGTGTTCTTGCCTGGAGAATCCCAGGGATGGAGAGCCTGGTGGGCTGCCGTCTATGGGGTTGCACAGAGTCAGACACGACTGAAGCTACTTAGCAGCAGCAGCAGCAGCAGCAAGCAATATGTCAAGTGCTTTAAATGCTTTTCTTTCTAAATGTTCATAAATGTTTGAAATCCTATTGTTACCATCATTTGAAAGATCTCAATATGTAGTAGAAGTTAGGTTCACAGTGTGAACTTCTGGCTATTCACAGTGTGATTCTGGCTATTCTTAACCATTGTACCTTATGACCCACACAAAGACAGTCTTCACCATTTCCATACCTAGACACAGATTCATGTCTCCATATCACAGTATGCTCCTATGTTTATCTACTTCTATGTCTGTCAAGAGTAGTAGTTGTCTAATGGGGGCAATTTTGCCCCTCTGATATAATCAGCAATATCTGGAGACTATTTTCATTATTATATCTGAGAGGGTATTACTGGCAGAGTCCAAGGATATTGTGATTGTCCTAAAATACACAGACTAGCTCCCCACCCTGATACACACACAGCAAAGAATTTCCTGACCCAATATGTTAATAGTGACAAGATTGAGAAACCTTCAACTGGAAAGATAAATATTTGAAGAGAAATGTAAATGTTTATATGTGTATTTTTACATAATTATGTTTATTTAGAGGACTCTTTGAGTTGTTAGAAGACAATGGCCTTTAAAATGTTTTAGAATTCTCTGAACAGGTTATTTTGACCCATAAAACACATAATTTTATTTCTAATTCAGAGAACAATATTGCCTTGTTATCCCTGATACTGAACTGTGTTAAATGTCCCAAATATCTTGACTTAGTGTTGTCGACTATGCTCATTAAAAACATAAAGAAAGCCAAAAAACTTCAAGCATGTACAAGAAACCTGTCATGAATTGGTCTTTATCTTAGTCTATATGGTATCATTTGACCTATATTGTGTTGAGAATGAGGCAAAATAGCCAGCAGTAAATAAGTCTTTTCTACACAGTCATTTACTGCTTTTAAATGGTTTGAGGCTCTCTCCATTCCCTTAGTTGGCTACAGCAGACCACATTTCACAATTCAAAAGACCAAGTCATCATCAAACTGCAGTGCCCTCTGGCCTGTTAAATTTCTAGTAATGTAAATTTCCTTAAATCAGGTTTAGTTCTCAATTTGCAGTGTGAGTCATCAACAACCATAAACAACTCTGAAGGAAGAGTTATTGAGAATGAAAAAAAGAACTAAGAAGTACGGAAAAGGTATATATGAGTATAAATTGATGCATATGCAGTAGTCAAAATTTTATGTTTTCCTCTATAAATATGGCAATTTCACATAGTTAGACCTAAATTAGTTTTGGTACTTGTACATATAAGGCACAGTGGCTCTGCAATTAACTTGTTAGTTGTTCAGATTGTGGTTCTACATCTTATTGCTTCTGAACTTGAGACTATTGTATAAGCTGTTTAAATCTCAGTGCCCAGAGCCTTCAGTTTGCACATTTATTGAATAAGAATATTTTATTTGTCTTTACAGCAGCAGGGAACTTACCTATTTTTTCATAGTTCCATTCCCATTCATTAGACAATGTTGACCAGAGTGGTTGTGGTCTATATATTTTGAACATTTGTTGAATGAATGAATGCATGAAAAATAATAGCATTTATCTCATGGAATTGTTATGAAGCTTCAATGAGATTATGTATGTTAAAGTCCTCAGTATATTTAGTAAATGTTAAATGTTAGCTGTGATTATTATTAATTCAAACAAACAAACAAAAAAGACTCCAGATAAATTTCAGAAGTTTATTTATTATTTTTCATGTATTTTCATCTTCACTTTGAAAATACATTTTTTGGTTCATTTTCATTAGTTTAAACTTCTCTTTGATCCTGGTGAATTTGTGTGTCAGAATCTCATACCACACTTTGAGAAATGTGGCCCTAATTCTTTTGTGCATATCAGTTCAGTTCAGTTCAGTCGCTCAGTCGTGTCCGACTCTTTGCGACTCCATGACTCGCAGCACGCCAGGCCTCCCTGTCCATCACCAACTCCCAAGAGTTCACTCAAACTCATGTCAATCGAGTCGGTGATGCCATCCAGCCATCTTATCCTCTGTTGTCCCCTTCTCCTCCTGCCCCCAATCCCTCCCAGCATCAGAGTCTTTTCTAATGAGTCAGCTCTTTTCATGAGGTGGCCAAAGCATATAGCACTGTGTAAATTGTTTAGTAAATGAATAAATAAATAAGTTCACTTCCCCTTTTCTCTTTAGTATTTCTACTCTAGACTGTGGGAGATTAAATTTTCTTCAAAAATATCTGTAACTAGGCAGGTTTCCATTGCAAATAGACACAGTTCCAAGAAACCATCTAGTATCTTAAGGTTTTAGCCACATTCTCTCTTACAAAGAGTCCCATGTTTCCTTGGCCACAATGGCCACATCAATCTTCTTGAACAATGTTTATCTTGGGCAGTATCACATCTCTTTGTGCATAATGTAAGGGTGATGATGGCATTGCAGTATTCACTGATTCATAACTTGTTTAAAACTGGTATTCTCTGTGGTAGACTAGGGAGTATTTTTCAAGCTTTTGAGAAAACAAAGCAGTTGGGGCTTCCCCAGTGGCTCAGATGGTAAAGAATTGGCCTGCAATGCAGGAGACCTGGGTTTGATCCCTGGGTTGGGAAGATCCTCTGGAAGAGGGTATGGCAACTCACTCAAGTATTCTTGCCTGAATAATCCCCATGGACAAAGAAGCCTGGTGGGCTACAGTCCATGGGGATGCAAAGAGTAGGACATGACTGAGCAACTAAGCACAGCACATTAATGAATCAACTCTCAAAATTTTAACTCACCTTTACTATTGCTTTATCTTGTTTCACTGAAGTTGTTTTTAATACAAAATTACATATCCTGCAGCCACCCCTGGACCATTTAAAAGAGTGGTTAGTATTCAGAGTTGTCTAGTTTCATAATCATTTGTAGAATTTAAAATAATTCACTTGCTAGGCTCAACCCAATAGAAACTGTAGGTATAGGAATCAGTAGGTATAGGAAGGGGGTCCAAGTATCTCTATATAGACGGCATGTTGCTGTTGTTCAGTTGCCAAGTCGTGTCTGACTCTTTGCGACCCCATGGACTTCAGCACGCATCAGGCTTCTCTGTCTTTCATTATCTCCTGGACTTTGCTCAAATTCATGTCCATTGGGTCAATTGTCTCATCCTCTATCGCCCACTTCTCCTGCCCTCAATCTGGATGGTATAACATCTTTGTTTTAATCTTTTCCTAGAACAGGGCTTCATTAAACTTAAGCTGAATACTAATTACCTGTGGAACTTATTAACGACATGGATACCCAGGCCCTATCTTCACTGAGCCTAATGAAGTATTTCCAAGATAAAGCAGCCAAATCTGCATTTTAAGTAAGTGTCCTGGTCAACTTGTGTTCCACATTCTCTTAGCACATTTTAAAAAATGTGGTCCTAAATTTTTGCACATGTAGCACTTTGCAGATTGTTGGATGAATGAGTGAATACATGCACTGTTAAAACTGTTGTGAGACTTAAAAGGGGTATTGTAGATAGTGTGCTAATTAAATACACTAAATGTTCATTGTTAGCTCTCATTATGATTTATATGTAAAAGCATAGATCCAGATGCTTGGAACCTTTTTTCTTTCTCCATGTTTATCATTATTATTCTCATCAGTTTTACCCTTCAAGTCTAGTAAGTCAAAATCAACCAAATAATTACATAAATTATTATTTGACTCATTATGATAATGCAATAAGTTAATCATTTAAGATACTATAGTAATGAATAAAGGAGCAGGGCTAAATGAATCTCTAAGGATTTGGGGAGGTTTTCTAGAGAAAAAAAAGTATTTTTTGAACTAGAACTTGATATGATAAATAGGAATAAGCAAGGTGAAAAAGTAAAGGAAGAGTCTGAAGTGGCAGGGACACTACAGGCAAAATCCATTTCTTAGTAGAATTGCTTGGAGATGGACAAGAGAGGATGAAGGCCACAAGGAGACTGTTGCATTAATCCATGTAAGGGATGATGGGGACCTGGACTAGGAGGCAGCAGTATTGTGGGTATAATGTGGAGAGATTAATAAACCATATGGTTTTCAGTGATGTATTAGCTGAGGGCAGTGGATGAGGAAATAAAGGTGTTGGGTTGATTTCTACATTTCTGGCATAAACCGATGAGTACTGGTTCTAAACAACATATAATCACCTGGAAGCTTTAAAAAAAAAAAAAAAAAGCCCATACCTGGATCCCACTTCTAGATATTCTACATTTGGATGGGGCTCAGGCATAGATGGTCACTAATAGGAGCTACTTGTTTTCTGATAGTGCAGTATTTGCTAGATTAAAAACTGGAACACACTGAGGAAAGTACAAAAGTTGTCCTTTACTGAATCAGATAACATTTTCTTTACTTAGTTCTCAAGAAAATGATATTTTTCCATATGTTGAATATGGATAGCCATTCCCTTCTCCAGGGATATATATATGTATATACACACACCATAAATATATTAATATATTTGAAAAATATCCTTTAGAAAAGAAAAATTTTTATTTAGTTAATAGGCACATAGGCCAGTTATGTTTATTGCCCCTCAGCTCCAAATTCGCCCTTTTTTTCCTTCTACTCTGTGATAAAAGTGGGCCTGGTTGAACACTGAAATACAAAGTGTTGGGGGGACAGTAGAGGAGAGAGTGGCCTTCTTCCAGGTTCAGTTCAATTCAGTCGCTCAGTTGTGTCCGACTCTTTGCAACCCCATGAATCACAGCACACCAGGCCTCCCTGTCCATCACCAACTCCCAGAGTTCACTCAGACTCACGTCCATCGAGTCAGTGATGCCCTCCAGCCATCTCATCCTCTGTCATCCCCTTCTCCTCCTGCCCCCAATCCCTCCCAGCATCAGAGTCTTTTCCAATGAGTCAACTCTTCACATGAGGTGGCCAAAGTACTGGAGTTTCAGCTTTAGCATCATTCCTTCCAAAGAAATCCCAGAGCTGATCTCCTTCAGAATGGACTGGTTGGATCTCCTTGCAGTCCAAGGGACTCGCAAGAGTCTTCTCCAACACCACAGTTCAAAAGCATCAATTCTTCGGTGCTCAACTTTCTTCACAGTCCAACTCTCACATCCATACATGACCACAGGAAAAACCATAGCCTTGACTAGACGGACCTTTGTTGGCAAAGTAATGTCTCTGCTTTTGAATATGCTGTCTAGGTTGGTCATAACTTTCCTTCCAAGGAGTAAGCGTCTTTTAATTTCATGGCTGCAGTCACCATCTGCAGTGATTTTGGAGCCCAAAAAAATAAAGTCTGACACTGTTTCCGCTGTTTCCCCATCTATTTCCCATGAAGTGATGGGACAAGATGCCATGATCTTCGTTTTCTGAATGTTGAGTTTTAAGCCAACTTTTTCACTCTCCTCTTTTACCTTCATCAAGAGGCTTTTTAGTTCCTCTTCACTTTCTGCCATAAGGGTGGTGACATCTGCATATCTGAGGTTATTGATATTTCTCCTGGCAATCCTGATTTCAGCTTGTGTTTCTTCCAGTCCAGCATTTCTCGTGATGTACTCTGCATATAAGTTAAATAAGCAGGGTGACGATATACAGCCTTGACGTACTCCTTTTCCTATTTGGAACCAGGTGTACTTATTTAGTCAAACTCCTGACGAGTGAAATGGCTTTTTTCAGTGGTGTTCTAGCATCAAACAGCAAGTGGCACCTCCCCAACCTCCCTCCACACCAACCCCATCTTGGGTGGTTTCCAGCAGTAAGTTCGATAGCACTCCTAGGGGCAGCTAGCAAGTGCTATGGATTTGCCAGCTTGTTTCCCAGTGAATCATCAGTAACCCTTTCTCACAGCCCTGCTACTTCCAGGTGACTTTCTATGAGTCCAGATAGAACCCAAACTGGCTTTCCAGTGAGTCAGTAATAACCTAAACTTGTAGCTTCTCAGCTACCCTCTTTGGGTTGGAATAACCCAGCCAACTTTTCCAACAGCCAGTGGGATTCAACGGTACCCTCTGTAGTGAGATCTGAGTCCTGGCTTTGGGGAAGGATTCTTTCCCTCCAAGTTTGTACTTTCCTTGAGTACTCTCCCTTGGTAGCACTTGAGTATCCCTTAGAGTCCACATACTCACCCCCTGACCTTTAATCAATTCCCTATTACTTCAGTCTTCTGTTGCTATTTCTTTATACTAAATTTTCCATCTTTCAAATACTGTGTAGTTTCTGTCTTCTGATTGGGAAGTAACTAATACTCTAGAGAACTAAGAAAAAACATTTTATCTGGTAGGCAAATTCAGTTTTTGCAAGTACAAAGAGTCCAGGAATTGAATAGACTTTTGGAAAAGACTTAAAATGAAATTACTGAATCATTTTCTACTTCTGAATATGATCCCTTTGGTACATGAGAGTACTTCTGGGAATTATTGTGAATAATAACAGTGGGGCAGAGAAAGCGTTCGTAATTCTCTCAGTACCTAGAGATAGCAAGGACACACGTGGAAGTTTCTAGCTTTGGTCTTTTGTATTGAAAATCTTGTTTGAGTTCTGCTTTATCTCTTAGTTCTTCGCATATTGGCCAGAGTTCTTTGTATCATTCCATGAGAATATTATGACATCTTTCCTTCTCTCCTGGTCCATCTCTGTGTAGGAAAGAGACTAATCTGTAGTTGGGAGAGACGGTTTTCCAAAACTCCATCTCCATGCAATCCCGCCCAAAAGCAAAGTCAGTGGTGAGGAGCCTTGTTAGATGAAGACTAAGGTTTGCTTTATTCCCCTTCTCTTCTTTTCTATTGTGAGCTGCCTTCTTTCAAGTCCTTCACTTTATTCCCTATAGTCTCTCTAGTTAGGTACTTCTTTCAAAACCTATTATTCAAAGGATATCTGTCAAACTTTCTCCTGTTTATTTGTCAAACCATCAGGTATTTCTTTTATCTGTAGTATCTACTCTAGATTATCAGCATTTAAATCTTCAGGTTAAGATTTCTTTGAATGTGATCAGTGTACAATGTATTGGATTGGCAGAAAAGTTCCTTTGGGTTTTTCCGTAACGTTGTACAGAAAAAAACCTGAACAAACTTTTTGGCCAAGCCAATATAAAAATGTAGATTCCTGGATCCTATTCTAGAATTACTGAATCAGAATCCTGAGAGAGCCAGGACTCAGAATAATGGATTTCTAATAATGTTTCTTCCATCCTAAAATGCTAGCCTCATTAATAATAGTTTACAGTGTTGCTCCCAATAGATATTTGCATATCAGTGTGGTGCTTCTAGCTGTGAAAGCCATTTTCCATTGAGTCTAGTACAGATTAGAACAGAGTACAAACCTGGACATTATGTTATTAGGGACCTTGGAGCCTTTGCATGAAGGTTGACTACAGACTCCTTTGGTGCTGGAGGCTAAAGTCCCTAGGCTCAAAGGGTTGTGAAGGGTGGGGTTCACACTGAGCTGCTGAAAGAAATTTTGGGGTTGTTTATTTCCATTCCAGGCAGCACAAATGTCTATAGAGCAGTGGAATAATGATGGAAGTTGTTGATACTGAGGAGATCCAGAAGCTGTAAGGCCACAATGTTGATGGGCTTTCTATGGAAACAGAGAGTGTCCAGGATAGATAGGATGTGGAAATGAATAGAGAATTCAGACACAGGGGTAACTGTATTTAGTTATGTCCGCATGGGGAAGTGGATGTGGGACACAAGATGGACAGATACTTAGTGTTCCTCTAACTCCCACAACTCCCAGAAATGTCACAGTAATTGAATAATGCTTTATCAAAAATAAATTATTTGGAAATGTCCTGTAACTTCTGTACAAGTATTGTACTGTGGAGTCAAGTGGTTGCCAAATATAGCAGCACATCACAATCATCTCAAGTGCTAACTTAAAAATGTGGATTATTGGATCTCACTCCACTTTTTTCTTTATTTATTTTTAATTGAAGGATAGTTACAATATTGTGTTGGTTTCTGCCAAAAATCAGCTTGGATCAGCCATAGATATGCATATGTCCCCTTCTTCTTCTGCCTCCCTCCCACCTCCCACCCCATCCCAGCCCTCTAGGTTGTAACAGCATCTGGGGCTTCTCATTATGGTGGCTTCTTCTTTTGTTGCAAAGCATGGGCTCTGGGGCACACGTGCTTCAATAGTTGCAGCAAATGAACTCAGTAGTTGCGACTCCCAGGCTCTAGAGCACAGGCTCAATAGTTGTGACCCACAGGCTTAGTTGCTCCTTGGCATGTGGGATCTTCCCGATCAGGGGTCAAACCCCTGTCTCCTACATTGACAGGTGGATTCTTTACCACTGAGCCACCAGGGAAGCCTGGAATATTTATTTTTATAAGCTCTCCAGATGATAATTATTCAGTTAGCTAGAAATGTAATGAATAAATGAATGAGTTCAAGGAAATGGGTTAACTTGGCTATTTGCAGTCCTGGACTATTTAGCAACCTAAAATTACCCTTTATCTACCCATACATTGGACAATTCATTTGCTACTCTGATTAGAGGAATGATTCCCAATAAATCATTGAAATTCTTTAATTATTAGTCATTTCCTCTTTCTTTTGAGGTTTTTAATCCCTCATTCATTGAACCAATCCATATTGAAGACTTTTTGTTCAAGTTTCTCTGTCACCTCATACCAGTACTTTGCAGAGGAATGAGAGTGAGAGATGTTGGAAAAGTGCTTTTGTTTTGACTAGTACTGTACAAGTAGCTGCTGAAATCTTTTTATCTTTCTTTTGAAATGGATTCTGTCTCTAGAAAGTTTGTCTCATTCTGCCTTGCTTTTTATTCCCCCTGTGCTACAATTATTTCATAAAAGTGGCACTAAATTAAAAGGATTCCCTCTTGTGGCAAGTCATTCAACCATTACTCAGTTCTTATCATCTCAGTGTAATTTTAACTGTTAGGAAGTATTGGTGCGAGTCTAATCTGCCATTTACTGGTTATTTGACCTTGGCCAACAAACTTAACCTGTCTGATTTAACATTATCATCATAAGAACAAAATGTTTGCCAACTTCCCTGTTAATGTACAGGCTTATTTTGTGCGATCCAAAATACACTGTGTAAACTGTGAAATAAAGTAAATATTAGTTGATGAGATTGAGAATAATGGTTAGCAATTTTCAGCAGGAATCTCTGCTTTGGGGGGAAGCGAGTTCTATTGTTGTTTTTCCTTCTTTCTGTCCCATGTATCTTTTTTTTTTTTTCCAAACTCAAACTAGAAGTTCTTTGATGACTTGTGATCTGAGCCCTGGTGACTCAGACAGTAAAGAATCTGACTGTAAGGCAGGAGACATGGGTTCTATCCCTGGGTTGGGAAGATCCCCTGGAAAAGGGCATGGCGACACACTCCAGTATTCTTGCCTGGAGAATCTCCGGGGATGAAGGAGCCTGGTGGGCTGCAGTCTATGGGGTCGAAAAGAGTTGGACATGACTGAGCAACTAAGCACAGCACATTAATGAATCAACTCTCAAAACTTTACACTCACCTTTACTGTTGACTTACCTTGTTTCACTGAAGTTGTTTTTAATAGAAAATTTCATATCCTGCAGCCACCCCTGGATCATCTAAAAGAGTGGTTAGTATTCAGAGGTGTCGAGTTTCACAGGATTCAACTGAGTGACTAAGCATAGCACAGCACAGAAATTCTTCAAAGTTTTATGCCATACAATGTCATGGTAGAGTTAGGCATGTTATTTAAATTATGTAAATTCTCACTCTCTTTCTTAAGCTATATATAAAAGTCATAGGTACTCTTCCCAGTTGGTAATAACAAGAATGATGGAACTTGAGTAATTAAACTTCACAAAACACCTAAACGTTATCCTCCTGAAGATGTTCCTGGAAAGCTATTGGGCCACAGCTAACAAAAATCTCTTCAGTCAGCATGAGAGAAAATTCTGAGTTAGCATCACTCTTGTGACCATTTTGACCATCCTTACAGCAATGAGAGTGATTTTCCTGAAGAAACTGGATAGTGACCTGCTGCTTGTGACTGGACCTCTGATCTTCAATCTAGTTTCTCTGCAAAGAACACACCAGAAATTTGTCATCACCACCTTCATCAGTGGTGTGAAAAGCCCAAAGCATCTCACTCATGCTTACTTCAAAGAAGAAGAAACTTCTTAAGCTCAGGCACCAGGAAGACAAGATCCCCACAGAGAAGGAGAAATAAGAGTTTACCGAGCAGCTCCAGGCTAATCAGAAGGCCGTGGACTCGAAAATTCTGCCAAAAACCAAAGGTGTTTCTCAGCTCCAGGGCCATCTCTGCTCTGCATTTTGTCTCCCAAATGGAGTTTATTCTCACAAATTGGTGTTCTAAATTTCTTACATAAACCTAATAAAATAACTGATACATAAAAAAAAAAACACTGGAATATAATATCCAGCAGATTCATTCATTTTTTTTCTTTAATGGAATAAGAAAGAAGTCTCAGAAAAGGAAGTTAGGTGGAATGCCTTTGTGACTCAAGAGCTTAATAGTTTAAGGGAACATGTGAGAAATCTTTCAATCAACAGGACTTTCCATGATCACCACTCATGGAAAAGATGCTTCATCCTATTTCTCTAAACAGATGCCCTGCTGTCCCCTCTGTATCATCCGTCCCAGGCACTTTGGGTTCATAGAAGCTTTCCTGATAGATATTGTCATCATTCCGTGGAAATAGGCATGACTGTGTGGGAGAAGATCATAAGTGATGTAAAATGTGAACAAGCAGCAGCATCTTTATTGTTGGGTGTATCTTCTGTGTTTAGCAATTCTTCATTTTGCATAAAAACTCAGAAAATATTTATGTAGAAGTTCACTGTGTGGACACACTTCTTCAGTCGAAATAAACAAGGGAAGAAAAGCAAGAGGACCTGGATAATATAAAATCAGTTTTTGGTTTTATTTTAATCCAAAATAAACCTGAAGGAATGTTAATGAATACCCATCCTTAGATTCCTCATTCAATAAATATTAAATGAATTGTTTCCTGTATATTCTTCCATTTATCCATCTACCTGTCTTCTGAAGTGATTCATACTTATTTTATAGTCTGTTACTTTAGGTATTATTCTAGTTATATGGGACTGTACAATAAATTTCATCCAAATATAGCAGCTTATAAAAATAGAAATTTATTATCTTCGTTTCAGGGGTCTAGATGCAGCTTAGTGTGGGATCTCTGGTTCAGAGTCTCTCACAAGATTATAATCCAATGTCCCCTGGGGCTGCAGTCGTCTCAGGGTTCTCTAGGAGTAGGATTGGCAGCTCCCAAGCTCACTCATGGTTCATGTGGCTGTTGGGTGGAGATAACACTTTCTTGTCACATGGGCCTCTCCGTAAGTCAGTCCACAACATGGCAGGTGACTTTCCTCAAAATGAGCAAGTATGTTAGTCGCTCAGTCATGTCTGACTCTTTGCTACTCCATGAACTGTAGCCCCCCAGTCTCCTCTGTTCATGGAATTCTCCAGGGAAGAATACTGGAGTGGGTTGCCATTTCCTACTCCAGGAAAAGCGAGCAAGGGAGAGAGCAAGAGAAAAAGAGAAAGACAGAAGCCAGAGTCTTCTGTAACTTGTTTGGGAGGGAAAAAAAAAAGTGTCATTTTTACTTTATTCTATTTGTAAGAAGTGATACTAGGTCCAGCCCAGGTTCAAGAGAAGAGGATTATACACAGGAATGAATAGCAGAGGTAGGGATCACTGGGAACCACCACAGTGCTGTCCCAAGGATACACAATGTGGTTCCTTGCTTTTGAGGCATTTGGCAGCTGTAGAAAGTAAACATATTTACAAAAGAGTAACTTACAAGGCAATAAGTAGATCACAGAGTTAGTGGATAGTAGAGATGTTCATAGGAGGAAGTCTGTTTGAGGCAATCAGGGAAGTTATGGTATAACAGGCTTCATATTTTTGGCCTGATTGTATGAATAGACATTGGCTGTGTCCACAGAGAAAAGATCCTTGAAGTTTCTGAATAAGCAGTTGCAAAAGTTGGAAGAATCTTTTGGATTTAAAGTGACTTAAAATGGCTAAAAGTGATATGTAATCAATAACTGTATTCTCTTTAGGATAAAGTTTAAACACCTTACTGGTTTGTGTGTGTGTATGTATGTGTGTGTGTGTGTATATATATATATATATATGTATATACATTAGTGTGTATATATGTATATAATATATATATATATTAGTGTGTGTGTGTGTGTGCACGAATAGATAGATAATCTCCATGGCTCTTCCGCTGCTGCTAAGTAACTTCAGTCGTGTCCGACTCTGTACGACCCCATAGACAGCAGCCCACCAGGCTCCCCCATCCCTGGGATTCTCCAGGCAAGAACACTGGAATGGGTTGCCATTTTCTTCTCCAATGCATGAAAGTGAAAAGTGAAAGTGAAGTCGCTCAGTCGTGCCTGACTCTTAGCGACCCCATGGACTGGAGCCCACCAGGCTCCTCCATCCATGGGATTTTCCAGGCAAAAGTACTGGAGTGGGGTGCCAGGCTCTTCCGCTAGTACCCCTGAATATGTGTCTTAGGATCTGATCACACACTGTGTCAAGTGAACCCTGGTTTCTTCACTTATATGCAGTACTAGAGAGTATTCTCTTTAGGTTGTCTTATTCTCTATAATTTGCTTTGCTAACATCTACTTATCACCCATATCAATAAGCACTATTTTCTAAAATCTTTCCAGCTGAAGAATAAGGGGAAGCCATGTCCTAACTCTGTCAGCAAGACTTGCCTTTCTTCCCTCTGGGGGATATTCCACCTCCATCTCACCTTACCAAGACATGTTGTTCTGTACTTGCTCATCTCCCCTTTTACAAGGTAGCTCTTCCAGGACGAGAACTATGCTTTAATTTCTATTTGTGACTGATGTAGTGCCTACTGTTTAATAGGAACTCGTTTTGTCACTAAAAGAAGTAACATAATCCAATAATGATATAAACCAATTGGAATAGAGGGGCTGGCTAGGGTGACATGATATTGTTGAAAATAACCATTGACAGAAATAGTAAAGTCAGGTAAGAGACTCTCCCTCTCTCTCTCCCTGTATCCTTCTTTTTTCCCTCTCTTTCTTCCCCTCCCTCCCTCACTTTCTTCCCCTCCCTCCCTCACTTTCTCTCTCTCTTGTTGGTGGTAACTTAGATGTGTCCTTGACTGAGACAAGTGGTTTTTTGCTCATATACTATAAGGTAAAAGAGAGATGGTACAGTTTAATGGAGCATTTGCCAAAATGTATTTTATCAATATAAACTAATACTTACTAAACAAACAGAAGATGCTACAGGAAATGATGTTGAGTTAAATAAACAAAATTTTTGTTACTGTTTTTAATTACAGGATTTTGCAAAACCTGTAATGTATTCATTGTTTATCTCTGGAGGCACATTTAGTATGGGAGATTGCTCAAATTTATACACTAAGAAACTGTTTTTACAAAAGTATCTCTTGGAGCCCACTAAGGAACCGTTTTTTAGAAAGTAAATCTTTGAAAAATTCTGGTTTAGTGTATTTTACCCTGAACAGAGACCTAAATCCTACAGTCCTGTGTGTTTTACTTGCTTCTGGTATGACATGCAGCAGCTAACCAAGCTTTACTCTACCTCCAGCCTGTAAATGAAAATAAAACCTGACCTTCACCAGCCTCTGAGGGAATATTGTAAAACTGAATAAAATATATACAGCAAAATTTGAAAAGCAGATGTTATCCTTGCTCTCTATTGGATCTTCAATAGTAACATGCCACAGAGCAACGTTTCCTAGTGCTAGTTTTTAAATCACTTGAAAAAATTAAAAAAATCAGATTCTAAATTTTACTAAAATTCCTGAAGTGCATTTAAAAGGAACTTTAGAGAAGTAAGAGACAGAGGTGTATACTTGCACATAGCTACGAGAGGAAATGACCAGGGGAGAGAAGTACCACCTTTTGTTGTTGTTGTTAGTTCTTGCTGTTTCTTTCAAAGACTGTGTGAGGACTGAAGAGAGGGGTCACCTTGAGTAAATTTATTCTACTGAAAGAAGAGTACTTCTCTTCAGAACCTATTCAAGTCCTGCTGAGATACTTTCTCTAGAGACTACTTTTTATTTTTATTTTTTTTTAATTGTAGTGTTTTATTTTTTTTTCAATTAATTTTATTTTATTTTTAAACTTTACATAATTGTATTAGTTTTGCCAAATATCAAAATGAATCCACCGCAGGTATACTTGTGTTCCCCATCCTGAACCCTCCTCCCTCCTCCCTCCCCACACCATCCCTCTGGGTCGTCCCAGTGCACCAGCCCCAAGCATCCAGTATCGTGCATTGAACCTGGACTGGCATCTCGTTTCATACATGATATTTGGGAGATATTTGGGAAGATTTGGGAGAATGGCATTGAAACATGTAAAATATCATGTATGAAACGAGACTACTTTTTAAATATAAGTTGTCTATTCACTGATGAACTGACTGAAGTATCCATTGGCTTGAATAGGAGTCAACCAGTGCTAAATCTCAGATAACAAGAACCAAAACCTGAATTTAAAGTATAAATTTAGAGGTGAAAGTGTAATTTGTATTGGTACTATGTTTGGCAGTGTTGGAACTTGTTTCTAATTCCTCAGCCCCCACAGGAAGACTGTGGAGCAATTTCATGAACTTGCTTTAGTCCTACTTTGAGGGATTTGTTGACTGCCAGAATTGAGTCCAGTTACCTCTGCTGCTGATTGTGGCCCCCATCTCTTAATCTTTAAATATGAAATTTTGCTCCCTTTGCAGAGTTGTTGTGAGAACTAAATGAGAAAATATAGGTTCAACCAAAGGCACTTAGCATCCATTCAATACATGATAGCCTTGCGTTTTCCTTTATTCACGGTGTTCATCAGATAACACGTTTCAGGCCTAATCTTGGGGCAGCTCTGAAATCTATTATAACTGCCCTTTGACAATAGAAAGATGGAATTCTTACAGGTTTTCCCAGTGATTTATGTAGCAACTCTTTCTTGATTAGTTCTTTTATATTTTATATAAAGACAAGATTATTACTTCATATACTTATTATTCAAGGATGAGTTTTATATTCATTTTATTCTACTATGTGTAACAGAAAAACTCTCTGTGTTTAATACATATGTGCTATATGTTAATTAGTTGTTATGATTATTGTCCAGTTAAGGTATTGGTAAACTTTGCCCTTGTAATAGACAAGGTCATATACTTTAGATGAGATAGTGTCTCTGATAGGAGTTTCTATAACTTCAGCGAATTATTCCTGAGAGGGAGCATCTGTGGATGTTGGAGTTTGATTCTTTATCCTTGCCTTGAAGGCCAAGTGTGTCCAGCAATTATGTTTATATGGCGGTAAGTATACAGCATAGAGAGGTAAATGGGGAGATGGAAGTATTATAGAGATACTAATTTTGAGGTGTCAAATCAGTGTGCTTTAATTTTCAGTCATTTCCAGTTCCTAGGAATCCAGCTCTCCAAATCACTGTCTGGCTTTATGGGGGAAAGCATAGCCCTGTTAAAACCAGGGATGTATTGGCATAGAATTTTTAAATAGGAATTTTTTTATAGTCTAAAAGTAAGGACTTTTGACTGTTGAGAATGCCTGATTCGCTTGAGAAGGAAATGATTTTTTCAGAACCTTCCAAAGCAGACATTCAGCTTGGTGAGGATCAGGCAATTTATATGATGGAACTATAGACTAGGAGAAAAAAGTTGCAATGCAAGGAAATGTTTTTGACGCATAGGAAGAGGAAAACTCATGTGGACATTGAGAGATGGAGCCTGGGAATGAGATGAAGAGAGGAATCTAAGATCGGGCCCTAGTATTCTGATTCTTCCCTTAAGGGTGAATCCTTAAGGAGAAGGTGTTAGCAACAACCAACTGAGTTTGAGGATGCCAGAGACCAGAGGACCTGATGTCCTGCTTTTCTGGACATAGCCTAGGACAATGGAAAATTTTGCAAAGAGGTCCCATGCGTGTGAAATGCCAGGAGTGTTTACATAGCAGTAATTGAGGAAGTATCAAATAGGGTGGGCCTGAGTGAAGGTTCGCTTTGAAGTGGTGTGGAGAAAACAAATAAAAAGCCCTAGGTCCCCAAGACCATCTATAAGTGCTATATTTTCTAGCGATCAGTAGGAAGATGACTGTAGCCATAATAAACCAGAGACTATAGGATTTCTTTGTAACCGGAGGCTATGGCCAAGTCCATGTACATTTGCAGTGGTAACAGAATGCACTCTAAAGACCAAGCTGGACAGCACAACTCAGAAGTATACTCGGTGGCCACATGGTTACAATACTATAGAAGCAGTGACAACCAGAGGGCAACTCAGAGACCAAGCAGGATGTGATATATCACCTGGAGGTTTGGATGTTCCACCTCCATTTGTGCAGACATGTCAGCTTCATTCTGCAACCAGATAATATATTTGGAAGGAGAATGGAAAGAATTTAAACCATGAGAGAATCTTAAATACAAGATAAAAATATATATTCTGACTTCTGTGGTGAGGGATGTGGTGAGGGAATAGATCTTAAATACAAGATAAAATCTTAAATACAAGATAAAAATATATATTCGGACTTCTGTGGTGAGGGATGTGGTGAGGGAATAGATAGAACGCATAATACTTATAAAACTAATATGCATTTTTGATATTTGAATGTACATTTATTGAATTCATATCTGTCCAGTATACAAGAGAGCTGTGAAGCTGGATAAGATCTTTTAGGATAGAATTCATTTATCTGGGAATAAAAATCTTAAAATATGGAAAGTTAACTAAAAATGATTAGGATAGTTTGTAACTGATTTATTTTGTTTCCTCCTTGAAAGTTTAAAATTATCCTCTGTGTGTCAGAGTAGCTGAGGCCTGAGTTTTTCAAAGGAGATTAGTGTCTTTGTAGAGGCTGCATATGAACTTGTGGGAATCTTAGTGAGAAAATTCTGATGCCAACATGATAGTCTGTGGAAACACTTTAAGAACTCCATTTGTAGAATCTCCTATAGCTCATATCTGCTCAGTCTTGAAGGAATTTTCATACTGCTTATTCATGGAGGCCTTTTCCTGATCATCTTCATGGCAATGGTGAACTCTTCTCTAATCCTTCTCTAGCTGTAGTCTCCTGAGTGGTTATAGAGGAAAAGCCAAGGGTGATTGTAAGTGTAATGCATGGATGGTCACAGGACTGAATTTAGGAGGAGTCAATAATTGAGTTCTAGTTAGACACGGAGGGTCTGGAACATAACATGCTTAGGTAGGTAGGAAAGGTGAAGTCCAGAAAGCTGTTATTAGACTTGAAGAAGTAGCCAAGCATGAGGGAAGCCTATTCTTTAGTATGTCCAACTCCAAGTACGAGGTTTTGATTTTGACTTAATTTAAGCAAAAGCCTGGGGGAGGCAGTAAACCCCAATTTGCTTCTTTCTCAGCTCTAGAAATAGTGTGAGTAAGGATGCCTGCAAGAAAAAAAAAAAAAAAATACCAGAAATACGGCATAAAGAAGGGTGTACCAAGATCATGACATCCAGTCCCATCACTTCATGGCAAATAGATGGGGAAACAATGGAAACAGTGACAGACTTTATTTTCTTGGGCTCCAAAATCACTGCAGATGGTGACTGCAGCCATGAAATTTAAAGACACTTGCTCCTTGTAAGAAAAGCTCTGACGAAACTAGACAGCATATTAAAAAGCAGCGACTTTACTTTGCCCACAAAGGTCTGTGTAGTCAAAGCTATGGTTTTTCCAGTAGTCATGTATGGATTTGAAAGTTGGACCACAAAGAAGGCTGAGTCCTGAAAAATTGATGCTTTTGAACTGTGGTGTTGGAGAAGACTCTTGAGAGTCCCTTAGACTTCAAGAGGATCAAATCAGTCAGTCCTAAAGGAAATCAGCCCTGAATATTCATTGGCACAACTGATGGTGAAGCTCCAGTAGTTTGGCCACCTGATGGAAAAAGCTGACTCATTAGGAAAAACCCTGATGCTGGGAAAGATTGAAGGCAGAAGAAGGGGATGACAGAGGACGAGATAGTTGGATGGCATCACCAACTCAACGGATATGAGTTTGAGCAAGCTCTGGCAGATGGTGAAGGATAGGGAAGCTTGGCGTGCTGCATGCAGTCCATGGGGTCACAAAGAGTTGTAAACGACTGAGTGCAACAGAACAAATGGACCCTGTGGCATGGTGAATGGTTTCTGGTTTTTTTCTCAAACAGCGCATGTCATGAATGGTAAGATAGACCTCTTTACCTTTCAGGACCAATGTAATCCACTGGGGAGATAAATCTGTATGATACCCTTAGATACCCTGGTTGTTGACTGGTTCTTGCCTTATATTTATTCCCAATACTGATTAATAGGGTTCCACATGTTTGCTGTGCCTGAAGACTCTCATTGATAACTATCCATGCCAGCTGTCTTGTGCCAGGCTTCTATTTCATTCTTACTGTAACTCTCCCCAGTACCTTTAGCCTGGTCCTCAAAGTGGTTTGTTCTGGGTATTGATAGTGGTGATGGTGTGCTTTCAAACTCATAGTGGTTACAACATTCACACACGATTTTTACATTAGAGAAATGGAAAACAAAACCACTATATAAATTTGTTAGTTGCATATGTAATGTTTACAGACATCAATAATAGTAAGCTTTTTAAATAGTATTCTGTAATAGTTCATAAAAAGCTAAGTATTCAAGAGGTATATATATTAGGGTCACTGAGTAAGTCAATAATTGAATAGTGATTAGTTCAAACTCAACTTTTCAGAGTTTTAAGGCATCTCTTTATATTTCTCCGAATGACACTTTTCTTAAAAAATAAGTCTCTCTTGGCTACTTCTAATCCTCTTCCCTAATTGTGAAAGAAAACCAAACAGGAAGTTACTACTTCTCTTTGTGCCAACTCTCTCAGACCACACAGAAGCAAAAGCTAGATGATTTGGCAGTGCTATCAGACCTGAGAAAAGTTTGGCAATAGTAAGAGTTAAAGGGAAGTTGATTGTGGTGTCACTAGGCCACAGTGGAGTGGTTGCAGGCAGGGCTAGCAAACTGCCTACACCCTGGGTGGGAGCAACTGGGCCTGGAATTTGACCCATCGAGGGAAGAGAGAACATGTTGGTCCACTCGATGTCAGGATAAAATGGAAGTTGGCACTGTAAGGAGCTATTGAAACCACAAAGATTGCTTGTGGATGAGGAAGAAGCAGTGTAGGCAGAATGCTTGTGATCTAGTCTAGGTTGCTTTAAATACTTAACACTACTTCTTTCTAGGATTAAGGCCATGTAAGGTAATGCTATCTGAATATTTTGTTGGGATCAAGTCCTAACTTAGAAAAAACACCAAAACAGTAAAAAAAATAGAATTAGATGCAAAGATACTTTTTTGAGTAAGTTTGTTTATATTATGGTTAACTTTGGAGAAATTAGGTTTATCTATTAAAAATTACTTTAAAGCACTTTCATATGCTGGGTGAGATAGATTCTATAATGGCATAGCGTTATTGTTATGGTCATTAGAAGTAAGCTCAATATAAAGTAAAAAATGTATAACGCTACATATTCTGTGAAATAGGAATAATAATAATAGTTAACTTTCATTGAACACTCACTCTGATCCAGGCACAGTGTGTGGTGCTTTAAGTTTATATTCTTTTTAAAGTTCAAAACAAAGTCTGAGCAAGGTGCTGTTTGTTTTGTGGCTTGCAAAGGAGAAACTTGAGGCATAGAGAAGCTATGGGTGTTCTTTGGAAGAAATGATGCTAAAGCTGAAACTCCAGTACTATGGCCACCTCATGCGAAGAGTTGACTCATTGGAAAAGACCCTGATGCTGGGAGGGATTGGGGGCAGGAGGAGAAGGGGATGACAGAGGATGAGATGGCTGGATGGCATCACCAACTCGATGGATGTGAGTCTGAGTGAACTCCGGGGGTTGGTGATGGACAGGGAGGCCTGGCGTGCTCGATTCATGGGGTCACAAAGAGTCGGACACGACAGAGCGACTGAACTGAACTGAACTGAATATTTCATTGTATATATGTACAACAACTTCTTTATCCATTCATCTGTCAATGGGCATCTAAGTTTCTTCCATGTCTGAGCAACTGTAAATAGTGCTGCAGTGAACATTATGGTACATGTGTCTTTTTCAATTCTAGTTTCTTAGGGGTATATGATCATTAGTGGGATTGTTGGATCATATGGTAGTTTTATTCCTAATTTTTTTAAGAAATCTCTATACTGTTCTCCATAGTTGGCTGTATCAATTTACATTCCCACCAATAATGCAAGAGGGTTCCCTTTTCTTCACACCCTCTCCAACATTTATTGTTCATAGATTTTTTGATAATGGCCATTCATTGTGGTTTTGATTTGCATTTCCCTAATAATAAGCACTGTTGAGTATCTTTTCATGTTTCTTAGCCATCTGTATATCTTTGGAGAAATGTCTGTTTAGGTCTTCTGCCTACTTTTTGACTGGGTTGTTTGCTTTTCTGATATTGAGCTGCATGAGCTACTTGTATTTTTGGAGATTCTATTGTCAATCATTTTAAGATTCTATTGTCAATCATTTTAACTAGGATTCTCAGTTGCTAGTCTAGTCCTCTTCAAAACTGTTGCCCGAATGCAAATTAGAACAACAATGTAAATCACTGCATACTTGCTGAAATGACTAAAATTTAAAAAGACTGACATATGATGCAACTGAAACTCTTATATGCCGCTGGTATAGTATAGAAGGGTACAAACTATTTGGAGAACAGTTTGAGTGTTGCATACACTTACGTAACCCTTTAATTCCTTTCTTAGGTATTTACCAAGAGAAATGAAAATGTACCTGTATACAATGTTAATATCAACTTTATTTATAGTATTCAAAAACTGAAAATAATCCAAATGTCTATTAACTTGTGAATGGATAGACCATTTGTGATAATACATACAATGGAATATTAATCAGCAATAAAAAGGAATAGACTATTGATATTTGCAACTATATGGGTAAGTCTTAAAAATGTTATAATGAGAAAAGACAGACAAAAAATTGCACATAGTGTATGATTTCACGTATGTGAAGTTCTAGAATAGGCAGAACTAATCCAAAGTGATATAAAGTGGTTAACTAGGACTAAGAAAGTAGGATTAACTTAATAGGGATACCAGCAAAATTTTGAATAATATAAATGTTATTTATCTTCATTGTGGTGGTGGTTACACAGATTTATGGATTTGCCAAAACTTATTGGACAGTACACTTAAATTGAGTGTATCATATTTTATATAAGTTATCTCAGAATAAAATTGATTTAAAAATATCTTAAGTCTCTATTGCCTAGGGATTGCGAGACTTTATTTCTTTGAACTTCCTGCCCATTCCATCATGTTTATGTGAGTATGTATATACGTATAGTATTAATTTATTTATGAGATTGTGTACCAACTTGCTTATAGACTAGATCACTTCACAAAATTGAATTTTATGTATTTTTCTGTTTTTTTCTTATATTTGTCTATTTAGTCTTCTTTTGCTGACTGAATCAATTGTAACACTTTTTATTAATTTGATTATGTAAAAATCTATATACACCCGGCCATAATTTTCAAAATACAGTGCATAGTGCCAAATATTCAGGCCTAAGTAAAATGAAAATTTCAATTAACTAATAATATTTATTAATTTTCTATTAACTGAAAAAGCCTCTTAAATTAGCACCTCACATATGTGAAACAATGGAAAAGAAGTCTTTAATGGTGACTTTAAAGTGATAACTCCTAAATTATCATCTAATCATCTCACATAGATTGACTTGTAGTTTTCGCAAGTTTTCCTTACAATTGAAAGTCAGCATGCTATCTTAGGGAGAATTTAAATGTTGAAGTCAGGTGCATGGCTTGAATTTGAATCAGAGTTTCACTCCTTACCTGCTGGGTGACAATGGGCAACTAACTGCATAGGTTTTTTTGATCATCAATTTACATATCTGGAAAAATAGAAATAATATTATGGGGTCATGACAGATAGGAAAACTGTATGGCATATAATGGATACTAATATCTAATATGCCTGATTGCTATTACTTATAGTATTAAATGTAGTATAATAAAAAGAATGCTAGTTTAAAAGTTGGAATTTGAGATTTAATTCCCTGTACTTAATTCACCAGCTTGGTGACTGAGACAATCTTCTAGACAATGATCTAGAAGATTGACCATTTTGTAAAATGGTTATAATAGCAACTACATTGGTTTATTATGATGTTCAAATGAAACTTTATAAATTGAAGTATACCTGGTACAGAATAAGACCCGAAAAATGTTATTTGTTTTGGAATCCAACTTTTATTGAAATTCTCCCATAAAATGAGTAGTGGCTCTACTAAATAAATATTAATGGTAGTATTCCATTCACGAGGTGTACCTAAAGATAGGTATTGCATAACCTTAGCTTAAGAGAAAAGAAAGACTGAGATCATTGACAAAACCTTTTTCATTTTATCCAGATCTTTGACATTTTAAAGATACAGCTAAACAAGTGGCCAGATAATGCAGAAGGTACTTTATGATCCTGTTTTTCAATTGCTTGTTTCTGTTTTTTATTAGATTTCTATGAAAGTCTAGAAGGTGGGAAACAGAAGGCAATGCAACCAAGAATAATACAATACTGATCTTATTTTTGATAGTGCAACAGTTTCATCATGCCTTGTTATTAAGCAGAGGAATTAAGCAGATGTCCAAATAGACTTGAAGCTCCAGGGACTCCAGCTCTGTAAAATTATTCATGATACAAATTAAAATGAGATTTTTTATGATGAAAATAATGTTATGAATTATTCTTCTACTGAGAGTGTCTATTTCCAATTGGATATTCAAAATAAGAGATAATAACATATAAACACATATCATACTTAAATCTTTTTTGAAAACAAGAAAGTAAACCTGTTAAGAAAATAAAGCATAATAATTAAGCCATATATTCTTTAAAAAATGAGCACAGAAATATTCACACATTGTCTTGTGAAAGTGTTGATAGCAGCATATCTTCCAAATTTTGAATTAGAAAATCATGTATAGGTGTGTCATGGCACCAAAAAGATCCAACAAGTGATCTCCTTTTCTACATAAACTCTACCTGTCTACCTGCAGGTATAAATACTCCGATATTAGAATTAGTATATTGTTGGATGTCAAGATGTGTTGCCACTGTCATTATTTTTAGTTAAATAGATATGTTCACGTGAGACCTTTTAATTCCCAAGACCTTGTTTTTCATGTTTAATTATGGAATTATTTTGCATAATTTTAAAATCTTGCCTGAAAAATTGAATTTATTTCATATAAAATGATAGAAATATAACTACTGGTATTTAAAATAATATAGTTTGACTCATTCAAATGTAGCTTAAATAAGAAATTAAACCTCACATATAGTTATTTTCTAAATAAGTTACAAAAATAATAGCTTCTCTCTTCATGCTTGTTACTATCATCTCTCCTTTTTGCATCGTCAAGAAGGACAAACCAGAGCATTATATAGAGGGCATTTTCTACTTTGTTTATGCACAAGCTCCATAATAAAACAGTTGTAATGAGCTTGTAAGACATAAACAGAAATAAATTCATCAGAATAAAGTAACTGAATAATGACAAAAGAACACTAGCTAAATAAGAATTATCTGTGAGGAGCAGATTTATAAATGTCTTATGGAGAAAACCCTTTGTTTTATAAATCTTTTTTTTTTAATTAATTTTATTTTATTTTTAAACTTTACATAATTGTATTAGTTTTGCCAAATATCAAAATGAATCCGCCACAGGTATGTTGATTTCTGTAAGTTTTAGAACTACTTCTCACATAAATATCCTTTGGGCTATAGTGCAACTTTTGAAAGAAGTTACTTGCCTGGGATTGCATGGTTTTAATATGCTAAAGATTTTTATTGAAACAAAAACATTCTGACTTTGTATTTACTGATCTTTTTTCTGTGTTATATAAAATCAAAAGCACACAGAACTGAGATTACTTAACCAAAGGATTATCAGCTTTTGAAATAATTTTGAAAATTCATGTTTTTCAAGTAATTTGGGTGGGGGATTGGGTTCAGATTTACTGTCTAGCCAGCAGTTTATTGCTTATACTCATAAATATTCATATTTAACAAACCTACACTTTCATATATTTATGCCTTAAATGAGAATGCATCATCTTTGAGTCACTGTTAATAACTGAAAAATGGAGCTATATTAGTAATACCATTTCATTTTAATGGTAAATTTTTATGAACTAAAATCACCCAATTATTTTCTAGGTTAAAAAAAGGAACTTTTAATAGTATTTGAAAAAAAAAACCCTCAATTAATTGTCTGTGAATAATTCAAATATAATTTAATTTCCCTGATTTCTGATTAAATCCACAAAAATTTAGAATATAGGCATAGCAGACAGTCATTACATTTCTGCCTACCTGGTATACATATCCCTTTCTTTTGGCATAACAACATTTTGACTTTATTTTGGGGAGTCACATGTCCCTACTTTTAGTCTAAGCTCTAGGTGTTATTAGGAATGAAGAGCTGTTTCTCATTTGGGGCTTGCTAAGGATGAATGAAGCACAAGCTGGAATCAAGATTGCCAGGAGAAATATCAATAACCTCAAATATTCAGATGACACCACCCTTATGGCAAAAAGCAAAGAGGAAGCTTCTTGGTGCAGGTGAAAGAGGAGAATGAAAAAGCTGGCTTAAAACTCAGATTCAAAAAACTAAGATCATGGCATCTGGTCCTATCACTTCATGGCAAATAGATGGGGAAACAATGGAAACAGTGACAGATTATTTTCTTGGGCTCCAAAATCACTGAAGATGGTGACTGCAGCCATGAAATTAAAAGATGCTTGCTGCTTGGAAGAAAAACTCTGACAAACCTAGACAGCATATTAAAAAGCAAAGACATTACTTTGCCCACAAATGTCCATATAGTCAAAGATATGGTTTTTCCAGTAGTCACCTATGGATATGAGAGTTGGACCATAAAGAAAGCTGAGCACCAAAGAATTGATGCTTTTGAACTGTAGCATTAGAGACGACTCTTGAGAGTCCCTTAGACTGCAAGAAGATCAAACCAGTCAATCCTAAAGGAAATCAGCCCCGAATATTCATTGGAACAACTGATGCTGAAGCTCCAGTAGTTTGACCGCCTGATACGAAGAGCCGACTCATTAAGAAAGACCCTGATGCTGGGAAAGATTGAAGGCAGGAGGGGAAGGGGATGACAAAGAACAAGATGGTTGGATGGCATCACCAACTCAATGGACATGAGTTTGAGCAAGCTCTGGGAAATGATGAAGGCAAGGAAGCCTGGTATGCTGCTTCATGAGGTCACAAAGAGTCAAACACAACCAAGTGACTGAGAAACAACAAAGTGGAAGAAACCTAGCTTGTAGCAAGTGGGTCCATCTTGCTACCAGATGGAGAGAGCTTGATGAAGTCAACACAGAGAAAAGGGAAGCTAAGAAATGGAGTGATGTAGGTTCTTAACAGCATTTCTTCACACCGATTGTAGCCAGCTTTACTTCTGCACTTTAGTGAAGTGAGCCAATTTTTTGATTGACTGATTGCATAAGCCTCTCTGACTTAAGTTTCTGTTACTTGTAACTGAAAATGCACTAATCAATACACTATATAGATAGATGATCATAACTTCAGTCCTTCAACATGAGAGTACAAAGTTAACAACCCTGAAAAATTCATGAAAGTATATGTTGAACCTTGAGCATAAAAGGCCTTAAATATTTATCTTTTCTATGTAAATAGAATCATGCATGGGATTCTTCATGCAAGAATACTGGAGTGTGTTGCCATGCCCTCCTGTGTGATGCAAGTGACTCATTCATTCAACTATGCTCTGTGCTGTGCCTAGTCACCTGGTCATGTCCGACTCTTTGCAACCCCATGGACTGTAGCCCACCAGGCTCCTCTGTCCATGGGGATTCTTCAGGCAAGAAAACTGGAGTTGGTTGTCATGCCCTCCTCCAGGGGATCTTCCCAACCCAGAGATCAAACCGAGGTCTCCTACATTGCAGGCGGATTCTTTACCATCTGAGCCACCATGGAGGCCCATTCAACTATACCTTCTGGTAAACCAGAAATATGGATAACTATCCTAGTATGCCAGTTCAGTGTTACACAAAGAAAAGTAGGATTTCCTTTGAGAATAGCAGGTAAACATTGTTCAGTCACTAAGTCGTGTCTGAGACTGCAACCTCATGGACTGTGGCACACCAGGCATGCAGGTAAAGTGTAGAATGTTCAATTTATATGAATTAAGGATCAATCAAGCCAAATGAATGTTGTTTACATTTAAAAGTATATGCCATTTTTTTTTTTCTGAAAGTAGGTGGCTTACTATTTGTATCAAATAGCACAAAAGCATTATGTTCCCCTAAAGAGGACAAAACATTTTTTAGAACATTTTAAAATATCTGCTTTAAGATATGCTGTATTCTCGCCTGGAGAATCCATGAACAGAGGAGCCTGGCGGGCTGCAGTCCATAGGGTCGCAAAGAGTCGGACACGACTGAAACGATTTAGCACAGCACAGCACATACCTATAGAAAATTGCTGCTCCTTTAAAAGTATTAGCCTTCATGTTCTATTTCTAAGCATCTCCTCCCTTGCCTTCCACTCTCTCAATCACAAATATTTGATAGTTCACTCTATGCCAGACACTGTGCCAAGTATAAGGGATGCAGGAGTAAAGACTGACGAGTCCTCTTCTTATAGATACTTCTAAATTTTATTATAAAGTTAATATAAAAAAGTAGAAAGGTGTTTTAAAGTCTATCAAAATTATAGATGCTTCTATTTTCTAGGCAAGATCACATTGTATTTATACTCCAGACAATCAGGTAGAAACTGCATAACACCATTTATGTGCTTAGTCACTCGGTCGTGTCCAACTGTTTGCGACTCCATAGACTGAAGTCCACCAGGTTCCTCTGTCCATGGGGATTCTCCATGCAAGAATACTGAAGTGGGTTTCCATGACCTCCCCAAGAAATTATCCTTAGGAAGCCTCTTTTTAAAAAATAAGATAGGGGTTTCATTTATGTTTTATCCCCTATCAGAGTCAGTACCAAGTAGCACCTCTGTCACAGGCACTGCTCCTGCCCTTGGCCTAAGAAGTTCCTCTCTAAATGTCTGAAAAGCCCTGGACCCTGAGAGCTGGAATGGCTCACCTGGACATGAGGATTGATGGCAGGGTTCCCTATGGTGCCCTGAAAGCATAAGTAGGCAAGCTTACTAAGAAAGGAAAGGCAACCTGACCTCTTTTATTACTTTTCTTGGGGAAGACATTTTTGGTCTGGTGACCAAAAAATGTCACAGCCTACTTCATCAATTTTGGACACTGATAAATAAGTCTTTCCCTATCTATTAAAGTAACATAAAGGACAAACAAGCCAGAATGACTGCAGGCAGAACAAAACTAACTTTCATAAAGAATTTGTGGTATGCTATGTTCTCCTTCCTCATTGGCAATGTAGGCTATTTCTAGGAAAGTTCATGGTTTTGACATTAGGAACAATATATAGCAGTCATGGTGGTAAATCTCATTAGTTTTCTTTGATAGAAAAAGTACTTTTTATGTGGTGTTGTCAGGTGATTAGGTCCTTTTAAATGATTTTCTCAAGGATTTCCTTAACAACTTCATGCTTGCTGACCCATGACCTGTAAATTGTGACTCTAATCCCTTGACTGAATCTATGCTAATTAACCCTCATCTAATCCTCATCTAGGGTTTGCTTATTGATTGGTCTGTTTACTTTGGGACTTCTCAGAGTATTAAATATGATAATAAAAATAATGAGTATTCAACAGGAATAGTATGTAGCATCTCCAAAATTATTTGATCACTGACTGATTTTTCCTTCTCATAGAGTTTCTTAATATTAGTGTTCTAGAGAATAATTTGGAGAAGGCAATGGCACCCCACTCCAGTACTCTTGCCTGGAAAATCCCATGGACAGCGGAGCCTGGTAGGCTGCAGTCCATGGGGTCGCTAAGAGTTGGACACGACTGAGCGACTTCCCTTTAACTTTTCACTTTCATGCGTTGGAGAAGAAAATGGCAACCCACTCCAGTACTCCTGCCTGGAGAATCCCAGGGACAGGGGAGCCTGGTGGGCTTCCATCTATGGGGTTGCATAGAGTCGGACACGACTGAAACGACTTAGCAGTAGCAGCTTAGCAGAGAATAATTATCAAAAAGTTAGTTGCTCGTTTAGAAATAAGCATTTTCTTTGTTAATATCAACTAATTGTTTCTATTTCAAATAATGTCAGGAGTATTGCCATCAGATCAGATCAGTCGCTCAGTCGTGTCCGACTCTTTGTGACCCCATGAATCGCAGCACGCCAGGCCTCCCTGTCCATAGTTAATGTGAAAATTAACAGACTTTATATGAAGGCAATGACTGTATGTCATTTTTCTTTTTGTTCCCAGCTTTGTTGAAATATACTATATATCATGTTGACATATAACATTGCGTAAATGTGATGATTTGGTGTGTGTGTATATTACAAAATAATCACTGCAGTGAGTTTTGCTAACATCTTTATCATCTCACATAATTACCATTTTGTGTGTGTGTTGTGAAAATATTTAAGATGTACTCTCTTAGCATCTTTCAAGTATATAATACATTATTAACTATAGTTAACTTCTAAAGGAAATCAGTCCTGGATATTCTTTGGAAGGACCAATGCTAAAGCTGAAACTCCAATACTTTGGCCTCCTCATGTGAAGAGTTGACTCATTGGAAAAGACTCTGATGCTGGGAGGGATTGGGGGCAGATGGAGAAGGGGACAACAGAGGATGAGATGGCTGGATGGCATCACTGACTCGATGGACATGAGTTTAGGTGAACTCCGGGAGTTGGTGATGGACAGGGAGGCCTGGCGTGCTGCAATTCATGGGGTCACAAAAAGTTGGACATGACTGAGTGACTGAACTGAACTGAACTGAAGGTCCTTAAAACTTACATCTTGTAACTGGAAGTTTGTACACTTTGGTCAACAACTCCCTTCCTCCAACTTCTAGCCCCAGCAACCACCATACTTTCTGTTCCTGTGAGTCTAACTTTATTTTAGACTCCACATGTAAGTGAGATCCTTCAGTATTTGTATTTGTATCTTAATTCTTTCATGTAGCATAATGCCCTCATGGGCATCCATGTTGTCCCAAAAGGCAGAACTTTCTTCTGAATACTATTTCTTCCTCATTGAATATTATTCCATGTGTGTATAATAATACATACATTATTCTATATATTTATCACATTTTTCTTTGCATGTATATACCAAATAATATTCCATTGTCTCTATATACCACATGAACATGAACAATGCTGCCAAGAACATGAGGCTGCAAATACTTTCTCAGGAAAGTGATTTTATTTTTTACATATATATATATGTGTGTATATATATATATCTTCAGAAGAGGGATAGCTGGATAATATGATAGTTCTAATTTTTAATTTTTTGAGGAATCTCCATACTGTTTTTTATAGAAGCTGTATTATTTTACCTTTCTACCAGTAGTGCACAAGGCTTCCCTTCTCTTCACAT
>NW_011492846.1:466975-480500 GCF_000754665.1 Bison bison bison | reverse complement strand
TGTCATTTTGATAATAGCCATTCTAACAGATGTGAGGTGATATCTCATTATGGTATTGATTTGCATTCCATTGATGATTAGTGATGTTGAAAACTTTTCATGTACTTGTTAGTCATTTATTGTCAAGATTATTTAGGCCCTTTGATCATTTTTTTAAGTCATATTATTTGGAGTTTGTTGCTATTGAATTGTATGAATTTATTATCTATTTTGTATATTAACCGCCTATCAGATATAGGATTTACAAATATTTTCTCCCATTCCATAGACAGTCTTTTCATTATATTTCATTTTGTTGATTGGTTCTCTATGCAGAAGCATTTTAAGATGATGTCCTCTCACTTACTCATTTTCACTTTTGTTGGTTGCAGTTTTGATGTCATATCCAAAAAAATTCATTAGAAGGTCCAAAGTCAAGGCTTTCTTCCCCCATGTTTTTTTTCCCCTGGGAATTTTAAGGTTTTAGGTCTTATATTTGGAGAAGGCAATGGCACCCCACTCCAGTACTCTTGCCTGTTAAATCCCATGGATGGAGGAGCCTGGTGGGCTGCAGTCCGTGGGGTCGCTCAGAGTCGGACATGACTGAGCGACTTCACTTTCACTTTTCACTTTCCTGCATTGGAGAAGGAAATGGCAACCCACTCCAGTGTTCTTGCCTGGAGAATCCCAGGGATGGGGGAGCCTGGTGGGTTGCTGTCTATGGGGTCGCACAGAGTCGGACACGACTGAAGGGACTTAGCAGCAGCAGCAGCAGCAGCAGCAGCCTTTAAATATTTGACAAAATTCATCATGGAAACCATTTGTTTTTATTAATGGTATCCTATAATTCTCTCATTCTTTCTTTTTTTTTCTTTTTACTCTTCTGACTAGATGATTTTAAATGACTCATCTTCCTGCTCACTAATTCTTTTTCTATTTGGTTGACTCTCTTGTTGAAACTCGCTATTGAATTCTTCAGGGCAGTCATTGTATTCCTCAATTCTAGTGTGTGTGTGTGTGTGTGTTTAATGATTTCTGTTTTGTTGTTGGCTCATTTGGTTAATGCAGTATTTTCCTAATTTCATTTAGTTGTCTGTGCTTCCTTATAGTTCTTTGAAATTTTGAATTCTTTGTCAGATTGTTCATAGATCTCCATTTATCTAAGATCAGTCATTAGAATTTTATTTATATCCTATGATATTTATGTTTCCTTGATTATTTAATCCTATGACCTTGCGTTGGTATCTGGGCATTGAGGAAGTAGGCACCTCTTCTAGTTTTTATGTATTGGCTTAGAGAGAGAAGTCCTTTAATGAGTCAACCCATCCGGAGGTTCTAGTGCTTTCTGTGAGCAGACTTGCTTCTGGAGTCTTTGGGCAGGTAGATGTGAGCCTGGTTTAGCAGCTGGGCAGATCTGGTGTTCAGGTCTGTGGCTCCTGTCCTAGGTCCTGTGTCCATAGGGACAGGCCTGGATCCTATGTCTTCAGAGGCTGACTAGGTTTAGGGGCTGACTAGAGGTGGTCCTAGGCCGGTGTCTGCAGGGCCTGCCCCAGTCTGGAGCCTGGGGCCATGGGAGTTGACCTATAGCTTGAGGTCTCAGGGGCTATCATGAAGGCTTGGGCTATGGAAACCTCTCTGGTGCTTGGGTGGCCTGAGATCCTAGGACTGTAGGAGTTGCCCTGGCACTGGAGTGGGTTGAGGACCTGAGTCTTTGGAGCCAATCTGGTGCTATGAGAGCATGCTTGGCACTGAGTGGGTTAGGAATCAAGGACTATTGTATCATAGCTGGCCTAGCATTGGGGTTGGCAAGGAATCTGGACTTGAGGGAACCTTCCTGGGGTTGGAGAAGTCATCCTGGCACTGGTGCAGCTGAGTGTTGTGGTCTGTGCTCATTTCATTCTTTCTCCCCTACAGAAGAATATCTCTCTCTGCACTGGGCCTAGGAGAGGGGTAATAGGGAAAATGTGAAACTGTCTTTCCTACTTGCTTCAATTCATCTTACATCTGTGCTTTGTCCAAGTACTGTAATTCCTTCACTGAAATCCTTATCTCTTCTGGAGATATTTTCATCCTTGGATAGTTTGTTCACATTGATGTTTCTGTGAGGTGACCAGCACTGGAAAGTCCTGTATCACCATCTTACTGACATCATTCCATTCATGAACCTTCTAAAATATTCTAAGATGGCTTCCAACTTTGACCAATAGAACCTGAGCAGAAAGAGTCTGGAAGTGTATATTATCAAAATCAGAAGTGGTGGAAGAGGGCAGGAGTTCCTTAGAGGGCATCCAGAGAGTCTTTAAGTTTGTTTGTTAAGGAACACTTTTCCTTGGGCTGTTTCTGAATATCAAATTCACTTTTAAAGATAAAGATTTAGTTATCACTTCTAGCCAAGATTGAATAAGAGAATCCAGATTATCATCTCACCTACCTGAAGTTTATTCCTTCAGATACTATTGCACCTGCATTCTCCCTCTTCACCCCCTTTTCCTAGGTGGTTTCTTTTTCTGTGGTTAAATACTACTTTTTCTTGAAGTACAAGAACAGCCTTAGCAACCTCCACCCTGAGGAATTTCACATAATTGCTCTTTCTCGTTCTGCCTGACTACCTCACTGGAATGGTGGTAGGTAAGAAGAGGTCAAGAGGCTTCTCAGGTGGCTCTAGTAGTAAAGAACCTGCCTGCAAATACAGAAGACTTATCCAGGTTCGATCCCTGTGTTGGGAAGCTCCCCTGGAGGAGGACATGGCAACCCACTCTAGTATTTTTGCCTGGAGAGTCCCATGGACAGTGGAGCCTGGCAAGCTACAACCAATGGGGTCAAAAAGAGCTGGACACAACTGAAGCAACTTAGCACACACATGCAAGAAGAGGTCAAAGCTGGGGTGACCTAGAATTTCTTAAATATAATAGATTTAAATAACCATTTACAAAGAGGAGAAATAAATGGACGAGTAGTACTAAGGTAATATTTTTACTCTTCCTTCAAACTCTTTTTGGCTGTAGAGGATTGTCCAGCTGATATTCCATGTGTTCACTTGTTCAACTGTGAGCAGGTCCTCAGAAGTTCTAGGCTGTCTTTCAATTTCTGGCTTTGCATATGTTATTTCTTCCTTATCAAATATTCCTTACCTCACTTTTCACTGACCTATCTCCTGTCTTCCCTCCAGATATAAGCTCAGATATCATTTCATCCAGGAAATCTTAACAGTTTAAGTTTGGGGAAGATGCTACTTGTAAGTGCTTCCCCTAATACATTCTGCTTACATTTGGTGTAGCCCTTAAGATTCTCTGTTGCAGATGCCTCCTTTCCCTGATTCTCCTATTAAACTTTAAGCTGTTTTAGGTGTGTTATATCTTGTTTTCTCTTTTATAACCAGAGCATAGCATAGTGCCTGGAAGCTGCTCAGTGGAGCTCGGGTGATTAGTCCAAAGTTACGTAGCTAATGAGTAGCAGATTTAGGATTCAGATCCAGCTCTCTATCTGCCTATGGGGCATTTGTTTTGTGCTGTTCTGAAAACCACTACTTCTCCCTCCCACCTAAACACACATCTATTAAAAGACTAGAGTCTTTAAAGTATTGCATGATACAGACTGACAATCTTTGTTAGGGAAAAATCCACAGCTAAAGTAAATTATTCTAAAACTCTCCATTGAAGTGTGACAAAAATTGGCACCACATGTGATGTTTCTACTGCAGGGTGCGTTAGCCAAAGAATGGGCCCTGATGTGTTTCCATGTGGTGGAACAATAATAATACCTATGATCCAGCCATGTGGAATGAATATGTCATGGCTAAATTGCACAAAAATGTCCTCCCCCAATCAAACAATGTTATTCCATAAAATATATTTAAAATATAGTGACTTGTTCATTTATGTTAACAGGAGTGAACTGTACTTCTGGTGTTTTTAATAATGAAAAGAATTACGTTTTTAATCTTTTCACTTAAGTGTATTTCACTAAATTGTCATTACGTGTTATAGTTTGTAATATATTTGTGCTACAAGACAATTTGTCTTTCAGTATCAACTGCTATGAATTATGTAAAAGTCTCTAAGTATTTTTGTCTTAATCATTTTGATGTTAGCCTTTCAGATTGTGATAGCATTAAAGACTGCTGAAGCTGAAAGAAGAAAAACAATTTTGGCAATAATTTCTACAGCTGTACAGAGTGTATTTTATACCCTCATTAGAGACATAGTTTTTTTGTAATTCAGATGGCACAGGCTAAACACATAATCTGTTCATTGTAATTGTTCAGCCCTTTTAATGGATTTGATATCTAAAGACCTTAATTGCCAAGTATCTACCTCGAATAGAGAGAGTCAGTCACATGATATTATAAAAAGCAATTGAGTTAAAAATTTTTAATTAGGAGACAGCCTCAAAAATACATATTTTTGAGATCTCCTGAAAGATCAGGTGATGTGGGACCAGATGTTTATGCAGCACCACACCTTGGAGTGATGTCACTGCTGCCTGTCCCCTTTTAGGCACTTGTGTCTCTACTCCCTTACACACACATTTCCCCTCTTTTATATTATCTCCTTGGCCCTCTTGGCATTGATTTCTTGATATCTGGATGAAGAATTCCTATCTATATAAATAATGATAGTTTTGTCAACCAATCAAGTAGATCCAAACAAATTTTACTTTCAAGATTAATAGTTATTGAGTTATTGAATGTTTTTTTTTAAGTGTTGGAGAGTTAAAAAAAATAGGATGACATCATGATAAGATTAAGTGAATTTTTGGCCAATATTATTTTGTATATGACAGTTTAGTTCAGTAAGAATTTATTGAGCATCTATGTAGTCCTGAGGATATAGCCATCTTCCTTTAAGAAACTTATAGACCTTCTCTGCCCATATCAATCACCTGTTAACAATCCAGTAATAGGACTGTGACTTTGGAGTAGGATATACTGTCACCTTTTACATAAAACAGAAGTAGAAGAATTCAATAATTTAAAAGCTTTATATTTAGAACTGTGTTTAGTTTGTGAATAGTGTTGACTTCATCAAAATTAAAAGAAATCTAAATAATTAAATGATATTCTTCATTAAAAAACTCTTTTATAAGTAAGCATATTTTTTTTCTTGGAAAAAAAGAGCCCTTGAAAAGTAGGATTCACTTGTTCTCTTACTGAGCATGGTTATAGAAAGTAGGCCATTGCTTTTCTCACCAAATTAACTAAATATGTTAGCCCTTGAACTTTACAAAAGGTTTGTTAATGCTAGAATGGACATGGTGTTCTTCATCTACTTTGTAATTGAGAAAGAGCTGTTTACGTGTTCTTTGGCCTGCTTTATTGCCTTCAGAATGCTTCAGTGTTTCTTTTGCTTTCAAGACAGAGGAGCACAGAGATTTCCCTATTCTTGGCACTGACTCTTGCTTATGGTCATTATGTGGCATTTGACTTTGGAACATCTCATTACTTTTATCTAACTTTTTACAATAATGACAATAATGGTAACATAATAAAATAAATCCAGAATAAATAGGCAAAATTATAAATCATTTATCAAAGATGAAGTCTTATCAAATTCTTTTTTACTCCAGAATTTCTTCTTAATCTGCTTTGAATATCAGTTCTTACAACCAATACCTATTCTCTATAAGATAGTGCTGGTCTCATAAGTAGCAATTTTATACTTACTATTATTTCTCTACAGCCATTTTGACTTTCTTGATGCCTCTAACAAACTCTGCACACAGAAATTAGATTTTTATTCATGAAGTAATTAACCCTAGCATGGAACCCTGTACTTTCTTTCTATTCAGTGAATTCTTAGCTTTCTTAACAGTAGCACAACTTCTGCTCTCACCATACCACCAGTAGATCTGCTTTAGTTTTTAAGGAGATGCACATTGACAAACGCAGTAGATTCTCCTCAGACCTTTGGTTGTTTTTTTTTTTTTTTTTTTCTGCTTGATCTTGATCTTGCTTGTTGACCCTCTCTTTGAAACTTCTGTTACCTTCGTTGACACTATAATCTCCTAGTTTCTCCTTCCCTTCTTAGTTTGTTTCACAGAATTTTTTTCCTGTATCTATCCTTTATATAAAATAAATCACATTTTATTTTTGGACCTTTCATGTATTCACCTCTTCCCTGAGTGATTTACTGCGTGCTTATAGCAAAAGACATATTTCTATGCCACTATTTCTCAAAGCTCTGTCTTCAGTGTGGATTTTTGTTTCTTGCCCCACACTTTTCTGCTCAACCCTTGAATATACATATTTATTTATGTAGACTACAGTGCTTCAAATTTAACTTATAGTTTTGCACTTGTGCCTGATCATCCTCTTTTATTTCTTATCCTGGTAGAAAATACCATTATATATATACAAAATCCCAAACTAAAACTTGAGACTAATCCTGATCTGCTTCTTCTCAATCTTGAGCTCAGTCTTTACTCTAGGGAGATGAAAAATAGTTTTAGAGACCACTAACTTTCTGTTCTAGTGTCCTGCTTTCTGTCACACCTGCTGCCATCTTGGAATAGGCTTTCCAGATCTTTTACTTTGGCAATGTAATTATTCTTAGGATCTGACCCCATACTTCTTTCATTTCCACTGTCATTGACCCTGTCATTGACCTTCTTAAAAAGCAACACTGTCTCATTGCTTTCAAAACAAAAACAGGAAATACCTTTCACAGACTCATTGCCTGTAACAGAGGTTTTGAGACTTTTTTTTTACGTAAATGAAACTTAACTGGAAGACTGAACAAACAAATAAGCTGGGAAGCTTTTATTTCCCTGTAAAAATTCTATAATTTGAAAACCACTGGCCTACAATATAAAATCAAAATTCTTCCATATGGCAAACAAGGCCTTCCTTATTTTCTTACCTCCTGATTTTACTTTACTTTTACTCCTTATTTTACTTCCCTACCCCACCATCTATCTCATCCCATTTCAACCTGCTCTCCACCACATTAATCTCCCTGCCATTCCCTAAACTGGCCACTTTTGTTTAGGGCCTTTCTACTGTTCCACATCATCTACTGACTGCCTGAATGTTCTTCCTTACACTGTATGACTTAAAACATCTGGCTCATCTTTGAGACCCAATTAAACTGTCCTCTCAGAGGACTATCTCAGTGCTCCCCTTTCCTGACTACACAGTGTTCCCCAAACAACATTTCTTATTCCTGCCTTTGAACACCATAGTATGTTTATATGCATATATTTGTGTATGTTATAAATATACTTTTACTTTATACATACATTTATTCAGTTTGTTTATGAGTTAATTTCTTCTATTATGCTATGAACTTCTTAAAAGTCATTGCCATACTCATCTTTGTATTCCCAGTCTCTAGGAGAATGCTTTGATAAAGTTTAACATCTGGTACCTTTGACAATAATTTTAGGTAGTATTCCTTTATCTAGATATATTATTTATAATATCTACTTTTCTTCCTCAAAAACACAAATGCAGCCATCTACTTTTGCATAGTTCTTCAGTATTCTCTGGAGAAGGAAATGGCAACCCACTCCAGTATTCTTGCCTGGAGAATCCCATGGATGGAGGAGCCTGGTGGGCTACAGTCCATGGGGTCGCAAAGAGTCGGACATGACTGAGCGACTTCACTTCACTTCACTTAAGTATTCTACTATAGTTTCTTTAGTTATTATATCAATAAGTACAAATCCTCCTTCATAGATTCTTATTTTAAAATTTGGAAGTGTTCTTTTTTTTTTTTATCATCTATTCATTTGTTAATTCATCCAACAAACATTTATTGAGAACCTATACTGCACTGGGGATGAAGAAGTAGAAGCGAGGAGAGAGAGAGAAGCAGGGATGTTCATCAGTGTTATGGTTTTGCTGTCCATGGTTATAACTTTCAAACTTATCACATATGGGTCCTTTAGAAAAAAATTAAATTTGGTGTTTAATGCATTAATCCTTAGGCTGGACTGGATCATGAGATTCAAGAAAGGGGGAATAAAGTTCTGACAATTCTTTTATTTAATTTAAATTGAAGTATAGTTTATTTATAATAGTATATTATTTTCAGGAGTACAGCTTAGTGATTTAGTATTTTTACAGATTATACATTATTATAAGATAATGGCTATAATTCCCTGTAGTGTACAATATATCTTTGTTGCTTATCTATTTTATGCATAGTAATTTGTATCTCTTAATACTAAGCCAATGGCACCCCACTCCAGTACTCTTGCCTGGAAAATCCCATGGACGCAGGAGCCTGGTAGGCTGCAGTCCATGGGGTCGCTAAGAGTCAGACATGACTGAGCGACTTCCCTTTCACTTTTCACTTTCATGCATTGGAGAAAGAAATGGCAACCCACTCCAGTGTTCTTGCCTGGAGAATCCCAGGGACGGGGGAGTCTGGTGGGCTTCCGTCTATGGGGTTGCACAGAGTTGGACATGACTGAAGCGACTTAGCAGCAGCAGCAGCAATACTAAGCCCAGAATTTATCCCTCCCTCCCTTCCCTCTCCCCATTGGTAACATCTAGTTTATTTTCTATGTCTATAAATCTGTTTCTGTTTTGCATATTACATTCATTTGCATTTGTTTTTAGATTCATCATATAACTGATATCATAGTATTTGTCTTTCTCTATTTGACTTACCTCTCTAAGCGTAATATTCTCTAGGTCCATCCACAAGTTTTATTTCTTTTTCCTGTCTGATTGCTGTGGCTAAAATTTCTAATACTATGTTAAATAGAAGTGGTGAGAGTGGGCATCCTTTTCTTTGTTCTAGAATTTAGAAAGGTGTCAGCTTTTCACTCTCAAGAATGATGCTAGCTGTAGGTTTGTCATTTGTTCCTTCTACACCTAACTGGATCATAATTTTTATCATGAATGGAAATTGAATTTTGTCAGTTGCTTTTTCTATAGCTATTGAGGTGATCATGTAATTTTTATCCTTCTTTTTGTTAATATGGTGTATCATATTAATTGATTTGTGAATATTGAACCAATCTTTTCTTTTTGGAATAAGTCCAACTTGATCATGGTCTATAATTCTTTTTATATATTGTTGAGTTTGATTTGCTAATATTTTTGTTGAAGATTTTTGCATCTATTATTCATCATAGATATTGACGTATAATTTTCTTTCTTCGTAGTGTCTTTGCTTGGTTTTGTTTATTAGGGTAATGATGGCCTTATAGAATGAATCTGGGAGTGTTCCATCCTCTTCGTTTTTTTTGGAGTAGTTTGAGAAGGATACGTTTTAGTTCTTCCTTAATTGTTTGGTAGAATTCCCCTGCAAAGTCTTAAAGTCCTGGATTTGTTTGATGGAAGTTGTTTTTTTTTAAATCACAAATTCAATTTCACTACTAGTGATTGTTCTGTTCAAATTTTTTTTGTTTCTTCTTGATTCAGTTTTAGTAAGTTATATTTTTCTAGAAACTTCTCTATTTCTTCTAGGTTGTCCAATTCATTTTCATATAACTATTCATAGTATTCTCTTAGAATTTTTTGTATTTCTTTGGTATTGATTGTTTTTTTCCTCTTTCATTTCTTATTTTGTTTATTTGAGTCCTCTCTCTTTTTTCTTCATGAGCCTGGCTAAGGTTTATTAATATTTTTGTCTTTTCAAAAAAACAGCTCTTGGTATCATTGATTTTTTTTGGTTGATTTTTATTTGTGTCTGTATTTTATTTATTTCCCCTCTGACTTTTACTATTTCCTTTCTTCTTCCAACTTTGTGCTTTTTTTGTTCTTTAAATCCTTTAGGTGGTAGGTTAGGTTGCTTATTAGGTTGCTTGAAATGTTTCTTGTTTCTTGAGGAAGGCCCATATCTCTATAACCTTCCCTCTTAAAACTGCTTTTGGTACATTCTGTAGATTTTGGAGTATTCCCATTTTTACTTGTCTCAAGATATTTGCTGATTTCCTCTTAGATTTCATTGACCATTGGTTTTTCAGTAGCATGTTTAGTACCTATGTATTTTTCTTTCTATAGTTGATTCCCTATACATATCAATTAAGCTTAAGTGGCCTGTTGTGTCATTTAAGCCCACATTGCCTTATTGCTTTTCTGTCTTTCTTAACTGAATTTCTGGGTTCAAACTTGTGGCAAGGTAGTTGCAGGGGACCCGTCAGCTTCTAGGACAGACCGCTCTCCATCCCGCTGCATGCATTCTGCAGGACCAGAATCCAGGCTTTTCCAGCCTTTCTACCTTACTCAGCAGTCCTCCAGTCAGACAAAGGGAATTCCCTCTATCAATTCCAGGACTGGGACATCCAGTTTGTGGCTTAACCCCCTCCCTCCTCAAGGTGGGTGTTCAATCATATAATCTCGATTTCCTCTGAGTCCCCTCCCAGGGCGCAAGTCCTGACCCTACTGCTTTCCTTCCCTTCCTACTCAACTATGTGTGTATCTTTCTAACCACCTCACTTTAGTTGTATAGGAGTCCTTCTGCCAGCTTCCAGTTAATTTTCAGTGAGAATCGTTCCACATGTAGGTGTATTTTTGATGTGTTAGTGGAGAGAGATGAGCTCTGCATCCTCTTACTCTGCCATACTGATTTTTGTCCTGCTTTTACTTTTTAATGTCTCTACTCTGTTGAAGTCCATAACACTTCAGCAGACTATACTCACATGATGCAAAACTAAAGCCAGAATTCATCTTATGTTTAAAAATTCTATTATGTCTTTCTTATATTAAGGTAACTGTGAGGGTTCCTTGAGATTTAAGTATTTTGTATATGTTAGTTATGCATATAAACAAAATCATTATTTTTTTGTGGGGTCATTGATGTGGCTGAATGTCATTAAACTAGGAATTAAAAAGTGATCATTGTTGTTATCTCCATAAAAATTGCTGAGTTGATTATTTTTTAAACCCTCTGATTAAAATCATTCATGGGTGCCAAACTCAAGCTATTTATTGCTTGTAAAGTTCAACTTTTTATTCAATAATCATGGAAAACACTTGACTTCCCTTGGACAGCTCTTTATTTTTAGAAAAGGAAAAAGGGAAACTAATATTTATTGAATGTCAATTATGTACTAGGATGGTGCCAGATATTTTGCCTTTAATCCTCCCAGCAAACCTTGGACCAAGAGGTATTACTTCTACTTTTGCTAATGTGTAAAATGAATCTCAAGGGAAGTGAGATACTCTGTCCCAGATTCCTCACTAGAAATTGGCAGAGTCTAATTTAGGATTCAACACTCCAGTGTTCATCCATATTCTTGCTTTTTGGAATGCTGCCTCAGACTCAACTACTCAAGGCCAGCAATGAATATATATTAACCAAGAAAATGGGCTGAACTATATCATTTCAAGATGATATCACTTCAGGCCTGACCTTCGTGTTGTGATCTGTCTCATTGGCACACTCTATCTGTATATAACTGTGATTCCCTTTCCACTATCTCTAGTTCTTTTTGAATTCTTTCCTAAGGCTGTAAAGCTTGTTAGAATTGTTTTCGTAAGGTAAAGTATAAGAACTATAGGTCTAAAAATTAGAAGTCACAATTTAAAAATTACTTAGCCATAAAAAGGAACATTTGAGTCAGTTCTAATGAGGTGGAGCCAGTCTGTTGTTCCATGTCCATATCTAACTGTTGCTTCCTGACCTGCAAACAGATTTCTCAGGAGGCAGGTCAGATGGTCTGGTATTCCCTTCTCTTTCAGAATTTTCCACAGTTTGTTGTGATCCACACAGTCAAAGGCTTTGGCATAGTCAATAAAGCAGAAGTAGATGTTTTTCTGGAACTCTCTTGCTTTTTTGATCATCCAACGGATGTTGGCAATTTGATCTCTGGCTCTTCAGCCATTTCTAAATCCAGCTTGGACATCTGGAAGTTCATAGTTCACATATTGCTGAAGCCTGGCTTGGAGAATTTTGAGCATTACTTTGCTAGTGTGTGAGATGAGTACAATTGTGTGGTAGTTTGAGCATTCTTTGGCATTGCCTTTCTTTGGGATTGGAATGAAAACTGACCTTTTCCTGTCCTGTGGCCACTGCTGAGTTTTCCAGATTTGCTGGCATATTTTGTGTGGCACTTTCACAGCATCATCTTTTAGGATTTGAAATAGCTCAACTGGAATTCTATCGACTCCACTAGCTATGTTCATAGTGATGCTTCCTAAGGCCTACTTGACTTCACATTCCAGGATGTCTGCCTCTAGGTGAGTGATCATACCATCTTGGTTATCTGGGTCATAAAGATTTTTTTGTATAGTTCTGAGTATTCTTGCCACCTCTTCTTAATATCTTCTGCTTCTGTTAGGTCCATACCATTTCTGTCCTTTATTGTGTCGATCTTTGCATGAAATATTCCCTTGGTATCTCTAATTTTCTTGAGGAGATCTCTAGTCCTTCCCATTCTATTATTTTCCTTTATTTCTTTGCACTGATCACTGAGGAAGGCTTTCTTATCTCTCCTTGCTCTTCTTTGGAACTCTGCATTCAAATGGATATATCTTCCCTTTTCTCCTTTGCCTTTTGCTTCTTTTCTTTTCACAGCTATTTGTAAGGCCCCCTCAGACAACAATTTTGTCTTTTTGCATTTCTTTTTCTTGCAGATGGTCTTGATCCTTGCCTCTTGTACAATGTCATGAATCTCTGTCCATAGTTATTCAGGCACTCTGTCTATCACATCTAATCCCTGAATCTATTTCTCACTTCTACTGTATAATCATAAGGTATTTTATTTAGATCATACCTGAATGGTCTAGTGGTTTTCCTTTCTTCAATTTAAGTCTGAATTTGGCAATAAGGAGTTCATGATAGAGCTTCTACATCTTTGGCTGCAAAGAATATAATCAATCTGATTTTGGTATTGACTGTCTGCTCTTGTCCATGTGTAGAGTCTTTGCTTGTGTTGTGGAAGAGGGTGTTTGCTATGACCAGCTGCTATCAAAATTGCTGGGAGAAATATCAATAACTTCAGATATGCATATGACACCACCCTCATGGCAGAAACTGAAGAAGAACTAAAGAGCCTCTTGATGAAAGTGAAAGAAGAGAGTGAAAAAGTTGGCTTAACACTCAACATTCAGAAAACAAAGATCATGGCATCCAGTCCCATCACTTCATGGCAAACAGATGGGGAAGCAATGGAAACAGTGACAGACTTTATTTTGGGGGGCTCCCAAATCACTGCAGATGGTGACTGCAGCCAAGAATTTTAAAGATGCTAGCTCCTTGGAAGAAAAGTTATGACCAACCTAGACAGGATATTAAAAAGCAGAGACATTACTTTACTGACAAAGGTGCATCTAGTCAAAGCTATGGTTTTTCCAGTAGTCATGTATGGATATGATAGTTGGACTATAAAGAAAGCTGAGCGCCAAAGAATTTATGCTTTTGACCTGTGGTGTTGGAGAAGACCCTTGAGTCCCTTGAACTGCAAGGAGATCCAACCTGTCCATCCTAAAGGAAAGTCAGTCCTGAATATTCATTGGAAAGACTGATGCTGAAGCTGAAACTCCAATACTTTGGCCACCTGATGCAAAGAACTGACTCATTGGAAAAGACCCTGATGCTGGGAAAGATTGAAGACAGGAGGAGAAGGGGACGACAGAGGATGAGATAGTTTT
>NW_011492846.1:466425-466875 GCF_000754665.1 Bison bison bison | reverse complement strand
CTTAGCAGCAGCAGCAGCAATACTAAGCCCAGAATTTATCCCTCCCTCCCTTCCCTCTCCCCATTGGTAACATCTAGTTTATTTTCTATGTCTATAAATCTGTTTCTGTTTTGCATATTACATTCATTTGCATTTGTTTTTAGATTCATCATATAACTGATATCATAGTATTTGTCTTTCTCTATTTGACTTACCTCTCTAAGCGTAATATTCTCTAGGTCCATCCACAAGTTTTATTTCTTTTCCTGTCTGATTGCTGTGGCTAAAATTTCTAATACTATGTTAAATAGAAGTGGTGAGAGTGGGCATCCTTTTCTTTGTTCTAGAATTTAGAAAGGTGTCAGCTTTTCACTCTCAAGCATGAAAAGATGCTCAACATCACTCATTATCAGAGAAATGCAAATCAAAACCACTATGAGGTATCATTTCACACCAGTCAGAATGGCTGCG
>NW_011492846.1:413798-466325 GCF_000754665.1 Bison bison bison | reverse complement strand
CCAGCATGCTGCAGTCCTTGGGGTCGCAAAGAGTCAGACATGACTGAGCAACTGAATTGAATTGAACTCAGTGAGATGGATGAACCTAGAGCCTATTATGCAGAGTGAAGTAAGTTAAAAGAGGAAGATAAATATTGTATACTAACATATATATGGTATCTAGAAAGATGGTACTGATGAATTTATTTGCAAGGCAGCAATGGAGAAACAGACATAGAGAACAGATTTATGGACCTGGGGAGAGGGGAGGAGAGGGTAAGATATATGGAGAGAGTAACATGGGACCTTATATTACCATATTTAAGATAGATAGCCAATGGGAATTTGCTGTATGTCTCAGGGAACTCATACAGGGGCTCTGTATCAACTTATAGGGGTGGGATGGGGAGAAAGATGGGAGGTAGGTTCAAGAGGGAGGAGACGTACTGTACATCTATGTCTGATTCATGTTGATGTTTGACAGAAAACAACAAAATTCTGTAAAGCAATTATCCTTCAATTAAAAAAAAATAAATTTAAAAAATTAGTTTGGACATAATTATAACAAACTTGTGCTCTTGTTATTGTATAGAAGGGAGTATAGAATGAATAATCACTTTTTCTACCTTAATTGACCCTGATGCAAATTTATTCTCCTGATTTTTTGTTCTTTTAAATTATTGTATGTTATGTGGTTACTACAGCTTTCAGAAGTCTCATATTCTTTGGTGCTGATAAAGTACACTGTAATTCAGTTTATATATATTGGAAAGAGATTTACCGTCTAAATGAGAGATTGCTGTAAGGGAAGTCAGTTCTAGAGCAGAATATAGAATATGTTAAGATTTGGAAATAATGTCAATTCTAGTATTTTTTAATTGAATTGGGAACTTTATATTATAATTTTATTTTAAAGACTGAAATACATTGTATTTGGCATTTCAACAGTGGAATACTGAATAAAAATTGTAAAAACTGTGTTTCTTACTCTGACTTCCTTTATATCTCCCTGGATCATATAAAATTACCTCAGTACTCCTCCTGTTCTCTCTCCTAGTCACCAGTAACTTCCTTAATGTAAAGACTTGTCTAAAACACTGACTGTCTCCCCTACTATCCATTGTCTTCCCATGCTGCCGTAATCCAACTCCTCAATATAAACTATTTGAGTCTGTTAATAGGCATTAACAAGATATACTTGTTGGTGAATTGAACCAAGCACAGCAGAGAAGAGGTTTCCCTTATCATCTATGTCATTTGGCAAATATGAAAGCCTGAATTCTCACATTTGGTGGCAGAAACAAGTCTAAAAATCTAGATTTCCAGGCTAATATTTATACCACACACCACTGTTGCTTATACTGAGTTCAACCAGTGATTTGTCTAGAGTCTGTGGTATATATATAAACATACTGCTTCAATACTTTACAGATTTTAAGAGATATTAATTCTGTCCACAAATATTAATTGAGCAATTACTATGTGCTGGAGATATAGCTATGAATGAAATAGACAAATCCCATGCCTTCTCAGGACTGAAATTCTAGTGAGGGAGATAGGCAATAAATAAACTGATAGATCTATTATACAATAATAGATATTCAAATCAGGGTACAAAGATGGAGAATTTTGGATATAACTTCATGAATGCATTGTGAGGCTGTATTATTTTTTCAAGTGAAGATGGAACTGAGACATTTGCAGGGGGGATATTAACAGAAAGTATGCTTTTATCCATCTTGGCTTTGGACTTTATTATATCACACATTCATGAAAATATACACATACGCCCAAATTGTGCATTAGAAAGATTCCTACAACAACGACTTTTCTGACAAATTGTTTAAATGCTACTTTATATTCAGATTCATTTCTTTTTATTGTGTTGTCATTGTCTATTACTCCACTTTATTTCAATGAAATTGTCATCTAACAGTGTTAACACATTTATAAATGAGATGTAAAATTTGCACGAACAAAAGAGAGAGTAAAAATACAATAGAATGACTCACAAAACAGAAAACACACTGGGTTGTCCTAAGTACTTCTATGAAAAAGTTTTTCCCGTTCCTGGAAAATTCCAATGTATTGTTGTAAAGAAAGGCCTTAGACTCTATGTTATCCTATTTTATAAGGCAAGAGTAATGATGGTATTTATAGCTCTTGAATGGTCATGAGGCAAGTGGCAAATTTGTTTCCCCTCTCTACTTTTTGCAAATTTATCTGAGAGGTTTCCTCTATAGTTGAAAAACAGGTATCAGGTTGATAAAGATAATAGCTAATATCCAGCTCAAATCTTACCCTTACTATATTCCAGGCACTAGAAAGTATTAGTCACTAATAACTTCCTGGTACAGTATATATACAAAGCTCCTCCATCCATGGAATTTTCTAGGCAAGAGTACTGTAGTGGGTTGCCATTTCCTTCTCCAGGGGAATCTTCCTGACCTGGGGATCAAGCCCGGGTCTCCCGCATAGCGGACAGACGCTTTACCGTCTGAGCCACCAGGGAATCCCTACATATACAAAGCACTTTACATGAATTATTTCATTATTGAAAAGAAACACCCAATTAATTAAACATTATTAAGTTCATGTTATGGGTAGGAGTCCACAGAGGTTGAACATCTTCCTCAAGGTCACACATGTTGTTAGGGTCAGACAGGGACCCCAGCAATTGGACTTACATCCTCAACTCTTAAACACAAAGCTTCTCTGTGAGTCTTTTTTTCTGATAAATAAACACATGGATCAGGTTCTAAGTGAAAAGTGGAAAAAAGATGAATTACATGGCCTGAGGCACAATATGTCTGAGGTAGCCATTGGTCACAATCAGAAGGAAAGTAATCCATGTGGCGAAAGATCATGGTTTTTCTAAGTATCTGTCTACTCTTCCTGAGGGTGATCCCCATAAGCACAACAGGGAAGTTGTTGAACATAATAGTGCATGTTGATACAAACAGAAACCTTGGAGAAAATTAGATAATTTTTTCACTGTAGGAGTTTTTTAGCCAAGTACTCTTGGTGAGGCATTTGTAAGGTGTGTTTGGAAAGACCAGGGAAAAGCCTTGCAAATATCAACCAAAATCAAAAGGGTACTTGTGGTTGGTGGCTACACAGGCTGAATAGCATGACTTTCTGGTCCCTGCTTCTTCTTCTGTCTCCTATGGTTGCTAAGAGTGAAATTATTCACATTTGCAGACACTTCTCTGAGCACCAGTGTTCACTTAACTAGTATTTGTGGAGCACGTATTCTATGTCAAGTTGGAGCTATGAGGTTGAGATTTGTGGAAACTAAAGAGAGACTCCCTGCTTTAAAAGAACATATGGATTGTTCCTTCTTTTTCCCTATAATCATTTAATTATGAGAATAAACTGTATGCAGTATAATGCTTGGTTCTGACTTATAACCCAAAACAAGGAAGAATATATACCTGAGCTTAAGCATTAGGCATTCTAAAAAAAGAGACAGAAGATAATCAAGTAAACAAATACAGACAAATTATGTTTACTGCTATGAAGGGATTAAACAGGGTGTTGTGAGAAAGAATGACAGAATGTCCCACTTTGTGGAAGGGAGATTAAGAAAACCTCTGCAAAGAGGTGACATAAATTGGAAGGGAAATTTGAGGTGGAGACAATCATGGAAAAAGTCAGTCAGAAAGAAGTCCAGACAAAGGAAATGAAAGACTTAATATGGGAAGTGGGAGAAATTGGAGGAGGGGGATTTAGTGACTTAATATAGATTTTTTTAAAAAACTTGTTCCTTGCAGAGCCAAGCAAACCATTTTTTCAGAGACTGATTCTTCTGATTTCTGTTATACTTTCCTATTTCCAAGACAGTGAGATGAGCATTAAATGGACTAAAGAGCCATGAGGAGGCCAGAGGAAAAATTCTACTCAAATTTTAGCAGGTCTTCAAGATACTAAGGGACAAATTATATTTCCAGAGAATTAATAACTCTCCGTGGAATGATATTTCAAGGTAAAATCTTAGGATATAAATTCTATACTTGCGAAAATATGTTTTTTTTCCCCAGCAGTAAATTGAGACAATGACAATGGTAGATTTATTATAAAAAAGCATTTTAAAACATGAATTAAAAGGCTTTATTGAAATTATTTGTCATGACAGTACCCCACTTGATGTTTAGTCATTGCTGAGGTCAGTATCTATGGAAAAAATGACAATATTTGTTTGAGGTCAAAAGCTGAAGAAATACAATTTCACTAATGATTACTTCCTTATTTTAATGAGGTACTTTTTAGTATTGTCACCCCAAGGTACTGACACCTCATTACTTGGCAAATTTATATGTTTCTCAGATCTCTGAGTTACAGAAAGAATACATTACAAAGCCCTAATTCACTCAGTTTCATTATGTATATGACTGATTAAAAATTATAAGTCAGGAAGGAACCACTAACAATGTGACTGAAACTCTGTGGTCAGCGGCTAGTTTGTCAAAAGAATCCAGCACGTACACACGGTGTACAAACACATGCCCACATGCGCGTGCAGACTCTCTCACAGGCAAAAGCCATGTTTTTACAGAACACAGGCGTAGGAAGAACAAGAAGGTAACAGACTCGACCTTCCTGCTTCATTCTTACACTAGATGAGCTTCTGGTCAGAATATTCTTCAAGTATTCTTCAAAGATCATTGGATTGTCCCAGGTTACTGCATAATACTGCCTAGAGCCTCTCTGCTGAGAAATGGCCTAATATAGGGGGCCAAAGAAGGGCACTGCCTGGGACTCTCTAGTTTTCATCTTTACTTTTTTCCCACACCTTTGACCTCATTCTTTTCCTGACACCTAATTCTCTGTATTTTTGCTTCTCAAGGTGAAGTCCACAAACCTGCAGCATCACCTGGGAGCTTGTTTGAAATGCAGAATTTCAAACCTCATCCCCAGACCTGTTGAATCAGAACCTGCATTTTTAACAGCAAGCCTTATATATACATTAAAGTTGGAAGCTCTCTTCTGCATTCAAACATGCACAGGTTTTCCCTGTCTGGAAAAGCAATCAGCAGATCTTTGTTATATTTTTCATCTCTGTCATGGCCAGACTTCCATGTGCTGCTTCATGTATTCCGATTCCTTCTTGCTTTCCACTCCATAACTCCCTGGAACCTGACTTCGTGTTGATCTGTAGTATACATGTAAGAATCATTGCTCCTCACCATCCTTTCACCTTATCTCACGGAGCATCCTCCACTTCTCCCTCCTCAGACTGTGGGGTTCACCACCCCTCCTGCAGGGTGCAGCATGTAACCAGATTAAGTTAAATAGTCAACCACATTCCTCCTGGCTAAGGTGATTTTTGTCCACAATGAGTGGATGGGGAGGAAGCCTTCTTAATTTTATTTCTGTAGGGTTCCAAGCTGACAAGATACAAATTCTGGAGTTCCTCTTGCAACCCATCCTGCCTTTAGACTCAGGTAGAAGTGTCCTCTGCTCTCAACACCTTGTTCTGGTCCTCTTCCAACCAGGCTTCATCCTACTGGCCATAGAATCTCCAAGGCCATAGGGATGGACCAGGTAAAACCCATGACACCCCCTTATCCAGGAACCAAGGACTCTGGAATTCACTGTCCAGTTGACCCCTGATCCTGCTTCTAAGTCTTATACAAAAAGGAAAGTTTCATGCATTCTTGAGCTGTCTCATGAATTGCATTTTGCTGCTGCTGGTATGTGTACTTGGTGTGAAGGATGAACAGGAGAATATTTATTTGAAGGGTGTGGACAAAGCTTGCTCCTATAGGCTGTGTGTTCATACAAGTGGGTGAGAATCCCCTGGTGGTGCTATGTGGAGCTGGGGATGAAAAGAGAAGCAGCCACTAACAGTCTGTTACCTGCCTCCTGTGTTGAGGCTGCTTTGACTGCTATCTCCTTGCCAAGCAGATGGAGGTGCTCTCTCCTCATACTCTCTTTCCTTGCTTGAATTTCTACTATAATAATGCTGTTATGGTATTGAGATTCACTTAACAGCAGAGACATGTTTTATCACCTTTTTATTGCATCTCTTACACACTAAATGAATATCTAAATGGATGAAGGAAACTTTCTTTTGAAAATCTCTCATCTTTTCAAATCCCCATGCCACTCATTTCTAATTCTTTTCAAAAACTCTGTGAGTTCCTTTTTTTTTTTTTTTTTTTTTTTTTAGTGGGCTCTTCTTTCTCTTTTTATTTCCCATCAAATCTTTAGGACTTTCTAGGGATGAAGACTCACAGCCTTCTAGTTCAGAGATCCCTTGAATTTTCTGAAATTCAACAACCATTTCTGTGTTGATTTAAAAATTTTTTATCTTCAATAAGATGCTAATGTTTTCTTTAAAAATTATTTATTCAGATTCATATTCATTTAGTTGACATTCAGTTCCATGTCATTAAGATTTTAAATATTATTGAAAGAGGAAAAATACTGAGATAGCATACATAAAAATCGAAGTGTATTTTCAAGGAATCCTTGATATTTACATGTATGACAAATTGTCAGATAGCTTTGAGTCAGACATGCTAAACGCTTTACAGTTAGTCATTTAACCTTCACAAAGGTCTTATAAAGTAGGGAATTTTATTACCTCCATTTTACAGATGGGTCAGACAAGGCTCAGAGAGATTGTGCATTTGCTCTCAGCTACCATCAGAGTTGAAGTCTGGATTCCAAATCACACATATCTGATTCAACATTCAACCAGTAGGCTGGAAGGACATATAGGACACATAAACCACACATGTGGCTTAAACATTAAGAATTTTATGAAAATTCTGTGCCTCTTTAATAGATCATTCTGTGGCTGTCTTTCAAGGAAAGCCAGGAATGCAATAGGTTTTTAATTTATGCAGTCATTTAGTGACTGGGATTTGTTTCTAGCCTTTTACTATCTTGTTCTGTCTGATAAACAAGCAATTATATATATATATATATATTTTTTTTTTTTCTGACTATATCCACAGTACTTTGTGCTTCTTACATACACCAAAACATTTGTACTATTGGAAAAGGCAAGACTAGGACTCAGTCATGTGGCATATTTTTTACTATATAATTTAAAGGGTAGAAATTGGAATTAATTTAGTCTCCTCAGAGAGGTACATTCTATAAATCAAACAAAGCTATCATCAGGTTTCAGATACACCACATGGCTTCTTCTTGACAGTGTTTTTGAGATTAAAGATGCTACCCCTAAAATGTGACAGCAAGCAGATTCCTTGGATGAGTAAATACTTAGAGAGAAGCATAATATGTTCCTCCCCTGAAGATAGGTTAGAGGCTTAGATGAGGGCATCACAGAGGCTTCCCTGTGAGGAGAAAGGCAGTCAGGCAATACTTGATCACTACAGAAATTATGAGACAAACTAACCCACAAGTACAGTACATTCCACCCTCCATCTCAGGAAGAGGTAAACAGCCAATTTTGACTTCAACAGCAAGTCAGCCCACAGCTATTGCAACAGTTTTGATTTATGAAGTAGTTTTCATCTGTTGTTTGTCCCCTCTTAATCTGAGAGTGGAGAATAGTTGAACCCTGTAGTGGTGAACTCTTGTGACTGTAAATGTCACAGCGCATAGGCACCACCTTGGATCTGAGGGTGATTGTGAAGCTCTGCATTGTTGCAGGTATTATGAAGGAGGTTGCGGGGGGTAATTGTGCATTTTTGAAATAAACAATGATGCAAGCTATGCTCATCTTCCACTTGAGTTCTGCCTTTCTTATTCAGAACAGACTTGCACACTGATTAGCGGATATTTGGGGAAGCCATGTAGCACATTTAGGAAAGCTCAGACTCTGGAGTTAGGCTACCTAGGACAGAATCTTGAGTCTGTAACTTAGGAGTCGTGTGACCTTGGGTGAGAAATTCACTGGCTCAGTTTCTTCACCTATAAAATGAATGTAAGAAATACCTGTCTTATAGGATATTGGGAGGATCAAAATAGTAGATTTGTATGAAGAAGGTGAAGGGCTTCATGTTGCACTTAGCCTTAGTGGTATCCAATACATGTAACTGCCTTGCAGTTGTACTCTCCCAAGTGAGATGTAAGAAAGCTGGCTTTGCCTCATGTTACATTTGATAACGATGAAGATGATGGCCAAGCTATGCCCCATATACGAAACACATTAACCATGCTATGCATCAGGGAGAATTACACTGGACCCAGTTTTTGTGTCCCCACCACTTAACTTTGCTTGGCATCATCTGTCTTTTTATGGCTTACATCTTTACTAGAGTCATCAAAGCCATTATAGGCATCACCTCATTTCTGACCAACATGAGTTATTGCTGCCCTCTTGAGATGACACAAGCCCTGAACTGAAGGGAACTATTATAGCTCATCTCCAGTACCTACATCCAGGGTTACTGGTCCTACAGAGGCACAGCCTTGTCTGGTGGCTGCCCAAAGGACTGGACAACACATTTTGGAGCTATGAGAGGTAATTCCCTGTGGGGTGACACTTGACTAGTCAAAGAGGGAAAGGAAGAATAAATGGATAAGCTACTTACCTTTCTTTTCTAGATAGCCTGATCTGAGATACTGTGATTCCAAGTGGTCAGTTCAGCAGCAATCATCTAACATTTGCTTCACTCTTTTCTTACATCACTTCACTTTCTTTTCCACTCTTGCTTTCCTGGGATTCTATTCTCCAATAAAATGTTAGTAGGTAAGCATTGCCTTAGGTACTGTTTTATAGGGATCTAGCGACTAAAAGCAATAAAACCATTTGTCCATAGTAAGCTGATAAATAAGCTTAATAAACATAAATATTTTAACAGCAACTTTAAAACAATGTAGTAATGCTTTTTATTGCCATGGAAACACAGAAGAACCAGGAGCATATTCCTTAAAAAAAGGAAGGAAATGTCGGGCAGGCTTCCCTGAGGAGATTTTTTTTGAAGGACAAATAGAGTTTTTGAAGGATTTTAAAGATGGGTAAGATGGGGATATATCTATAGCTATGGCTGATTCATGTTGAAGTTTGACAGAAAACAACAAAATTCTGTAAAGCAATTATCCTTCAATTAAAAAATAAATTAAAAAAATAAAGATGGGTAAGGAAGGCAGAAAGAACAAATTAAGAGACAGCAAAGTTATATGGACAAATGCAAACTTGTATGCAAAGAATAAAGGGTCCCATGTGACTGGAGTGGAGAGTGCATGGAGCGGGTAGTGTAGAAGAGACGGAAGTGTGTGCTGATTCAGATTGTGAAGGTCCCCGGATGCTATGCTAAGAAGGAACTTTGGCATTATACCAAGGATGAAGGGAGCTTCCAAAGGTTTTGAGTAGGGAGGTGGTATAATCAGATCGTAGTATGTCGGAGGCAGGTAGCTGGCTAGGCGAGTAATTGCAACAGTCCACATGTGGCCATAAAAACCTAATCTGAGAAAGAGAGGGACTGGAAAACAAAGGCTTCCCTGGTGGCTCAGATGGTAAAGAATCCACCTGCAATGTGGGAGACCAGGGTTTGATCCCTGGGTTGGGAAGATCCCCTACAGGAGGGCATGGCAACTCTCTCCAGTATTCTTGCTTGGATAATTCCGTGGATAGAGGAGCCTGGCAGGCTATATAGTCCATGAGGTTGCAAAGAGTTGGACACAACTGAGCAACTAAGCACAGGAAAACAAAGGACAAATGCTAGATTTATTTTGGGGATGAAATCAAGAGGATTTGAAAAACTTTGCGTGTAGATTGAGAAAAAAAAGATGTTATTGTTGATGCTTGGGTGGTAGCCACACAGCAGAATGAGTAATGATAGCATTTACCAGAACAGAAGACAGAAAGGAGGGCACATTTTTGAGGAAAAAGTTAATTTTTTAATAATGTTTCTACATTTCCCAATAAACATCTACTAAAGTCCCTAGGAGTAGTTGGGAATACAAATCTAAACCTAAACTATATTGTTACTCTACAGATAAAGTTGACTGCTGACATTCTCAGAGATATTGGAAAAGTTGGTCAGGAGAGAGACCAATAGGTAAATCAATATTAGGAGCATGAATATAAAAGGAAGTTGTATGGTGTCACCACAAATTATTCTCCTAAGGCTATTAAACTGGCCAAAAACATTCTTTTGAGTTATGTGGTTTACCTTTTGGAAATACAGGCAAATGTACCCAAATGAGTCCCAAGGCTTTTCTCATATTTTCGAACTTTTACTTTCAGCTCCTCATCAGTGAATATGAAAGGGACTTTTCTCTGTTTAATTTCTTCTTTGGAATCCTAAAGCATTTCCCTAAAATGTTTCAATCCTCAAATACTTTTTTCCCTTTTATGAAATAGTTACTTTCAACCACTTACACAAAATATTATTTTAAAATATGCAATATTATGGTTTCCAGAGTGTTGAAACATTGGTGATTCCAGAAAAAAGATTTTCTGAAATGTCATCTTGGTAAAGTGAAAATAACACTGAATAAACAGCTCAGAGACCCAGGGTCCATTCTGGTTCATCCACTAAGATTTATTTAAATCCTTCGATTCTCACTTTGTTGCAGTGCCTGATACATTGTTGTGTGTTGTATGAATAAATAATGTTGTATGAATTTTCAAAATAAAACTAGTCTTGAACTTGAAAATTTCTAAATAACTCTTCAATGGTAAGAATGTCTTTTACCCTCATGTCTTTCTAATAACTTTCATTAAAATCTTGTTCAGCAGGCCTTTCCTAAATAATTAGTAAACTGTTACTCTCTGCAAAGATAAATAGACTAGGAACAAATCTATCTTATAAATTTAGATAGCATCTGTTTTATAGGTATAGAAAATAGAAGCAGATAATTTTCTTACAGTAGCACCAAAATTCACTAATTAGGTATCTCTAAGAAAGTAATACTCTACATGTTAACATAAGTTCTGAATACTTTCAATGTGCCCAGTAACTAATGTAAATAATAGCCCTCTGATCTTAGTCTCAAACATATTTGGTATTTGTCTTTCTTACATATACTGATTGATATTTTTTAAATCATGCCCATTTTAAATGTCTCTTGATTACACATGGACTTTAAACACAGATTTCAATCTTAAGAATGTAAAATTTCTGGTGCCTAGTCCATTATTGAGAAATTCATTACTATATTTCAAATGCAAATTATGACCTTTAGGTGAGAAGAAACCTGTTTATTGAACAGCATTTAAAATTGCACCAGAGGAACCTAAGTAACTTAAGAGCAATAGTATTTGTCCAAATTGAGACAAAGGTTTTCCTGCTTATTGACAGCATTAGTACTTAGGATCAGTTCAGTTCAGTTCAGTCGCTCAGTCGTGTCCGACTCTTTGCGACCCCATGAATCGCAGCACGCCAGGCCTCCCTGTAATCACCAACTCCTGGAGTTCCCTCAGACTCACGTCCATCGAGTCAGTGATGCCATCCAGCCATCTCATCCTCTGTCGTCCCCTTCTCCTCCTGCCCCCAATCCCTCCCAGCATCAGAGTCTTTTCCAATGAGTCAACTCTTCACATGAGGTGGCCAAAGTACTGGAGTTTCAGCTTTAGCATCATTCCTTCCAAAGAAATCCCAGGGCTGATCTCCTTCAGAATGGACTGGTCGGATCTCCTTGCAGTCCAAGGGACTCTCAAGAGTCTTCTCCAACACCACAGTTCAAAAGCATCAATTCTTCGGCACTCAGCTTTCTTCACAGTCCAACTCTCACATCCATACATGACCACAGGAAAAACCATAGCCTTGACTAGACGGACCTTTGTTGGCAAGTATGTCTCTGCTTTTGAATATGCTGTCTAGGTTGGTCATAACTTTCCTTCCAAGGAGTAAGCGTCTTTTAATATCATGGCCTCAGTCACCATCTGCAGTGATTTTGAAGCCCAAAAAAATAAAGTCTGACACTGTTTCCACTGTTTCCCCATCTATTTCCCATGAAGTGATGGGACCAGATGCCATGATCTTCATTTTCTGAATCCTGAGCTTTAAGCCAACTTTTTCACTCTCCTCTTTCACTTTCATCAACAGGCTTTTTAGTTCCTCTTCACTTTCTGCCATAAGGGTGTTGTCATCTGCATATCTGAGGTTATTGATATTTCTCCTGGCAATCTTGATTCCAGCTTGTGTTTCTTCCAACCCAGCGTTTCTCATGATGTACTCTGCATATAAGTTAAATAAGCAGGGTGACAATATACAGCCTTGATGTACTCCTTTTCCTATTTGGAACCAGTCTATTGTTCCATGTCCAGTTCTAACTGTTGCTTCCTGACCTGCATATAGGTTTCTCTGGAGGCAGGTCAGGTTGTCTGGTATTCCTATCTCTTTCAGAATTTTCCACAGTTGATTGTGATCCACACAGTCAAAGGCTTTGGTATAGTCAATAAAGCAGAAACAAATGTTTTTCTGGAACTCTCTTGCTTTTTCCATGATCCAGTGGATGTTGGCAATTTGATCTCTGGTTCCTCTGCCATTTCTAAAACCAGCTTGAACATCTGGAAGTTCATGGTTCACATATTGCTGAAGCCTGGCTTGGAGAATTTTGAACACTACTTTACTAGCATGTGAGATGACTGCAATTGTGTGGTAGTTTGAGCATTCTTTGGCATTGCCTTTCTTTGGGATTGGAATGAAAACTGACCTTTTCCTGTCCTGTGGCCACTGCTGAGTTTTCCAAATTTGCTGGCATATTGAGGGCAGCACTTTCACAGCATCATCTTTCAGGATCTGAAATAGCTCAACTGGAATTCCATCACCTCCACTAGCTTTGTTCGTAGTGATGGTTTCTAAGGCCCACTTGACTTCACATTCCAGGATGTCTGGCTCTAGGTGAGTGATCACACCATCATGATTATCTGGGTCGTGAAGATCTTTTTTATACAGTTCTCTGTGTATTCCTGCCACCTCTTCTTAATATCTTCTGCTTCTGTTAGGTCCATACCATTTCTGTCCTTTATTGAGCCCATCTTTGCATGAAATGTTCCCTTGGTATCTCTAATTTTCTTGAAGGCATCTCTAGTCTTTCCCATTCTGTTGTTTTCCTCTATTTCTTTGCATTGATCGCTGAGGAAGGCTTTCTTCTCCTTGCTATTCTTTGGAACTCTGCATTCAGATGCTTATATCTTTCCTTTTCTCCTTTGCTTTTCACTTCTCTTCTTCTCACAGCTATTTGTAAGGCCTCCTCAGACAGCCATTTTGCTTTTTTGCATTTCTTTTCCATGGGGATGGTCTTGATCCCTGTCTCCTGTACAGTGTCACGAAACTCCACCCATAGTTCATCAGGCACTCTACCTATCAGATCTAGTCCCTTAAATCTATTCTCACTTCCACTGTATAATTATAAGGGATTTGATTGAGGTCATACCTGAATGGTCTAGTGGTTTTCCCTACTTTCTTCAATTTACGTCTGAATTTGGTAACAAGGAGTTCATGATCTGAGCCACAGTCAGCTCCTGGTCTTGTTTTTGTTGACTGTATAGAGCTTCTCCATCTTTGGCTGCAAAGAATATAATCAATCTGATTTCGGTGTTGACCATCTGGTGATGTCCATGTGTAGAGTCTTCTCTTGTGTTGTTGGAAGAGAGAGAGCTTCTTCTTGAGATACTACTTAGGATAGCTATCTAAAATTATCAGTGTGGACTCTAAGGTGACACATTGCCTTAATCACTTGATGGGGCCAATTTAATTTCCCAGAAATTTAGTGATACCGGTAGACCTGTATTTATTTAATATGGCATCCAGAACTTTAAACTCTAGCTTTGGAAATTTATAAATTTCTTCTGAAATGAAAATAGGGGAAATCACTGTAACAATGTTCCAGTTAATTGTTCTTTTTTATCAATGCCATCTGAACGTGTAGGTAGTCTCTACCCCAAGTATCATGTTAGGAGGATGTCCATAAGATTTAACTGGGGAAAGATGAGCAACTGTGCTTCTTTTGTAATGAGGTTATCACTAATAATCTCATAAACAAGTACATTATAGCAAAATCCTCATCACACTTAAAAAAATATTTCTTTGTAAGTGTCCCTAGTGACAAGGACCTAACTCACTCTTTCTTTTCTGGAGCAACTTTAAACAAGCATGCAAATTTTGTTTCCCCTAAAATCAAAAAGGAATATGAAATTCACACATTCAAACTATGTTTAGCAAGCCTCTTCTATAACCCAGACAACATGCTAGCAGCTGGGAAATAAAAGTGAAGAAACAAAAACATAGGCCTTGGCCTCATGGAGCTTATCTGAACAATGAACAGGAATTATTTACAAAAATTATCATGGAATGTAAAATTTTCTATAGATACTCAAATGAAGGCTTTCTTTTGAGTAGCCCAGATCTAAACGGAAAGAGAGAGGAGAGTATTCCAGTTGGAAGAAATGTGGAAGACTCTGATGGAAGAAATCTTGGAAAATCTAGAAATTAGAAGAAATCTCCTCCAGAACAGGACTAATCATTAAGAGTAATATTATTAAAGTGGGCAGATAAGAAGGGACACAAGAGAGCGTGCAGGGCCTTCCTGGCCAAATGGGGATTTCAGCTTTACACTGAGAGGAAGGGAAAGCTATTTAATTTGAAGGCTGGAACATTGTATTTACATTCTGGAAAAACCATTGTGTTTTCTTTCATTTTTAATAAAAAAGAATTGACTGAAGAGCATCAAACATGGATAAAAAAAAAAGAGGCCACTTAAGCTGCTGTTGTATTTGAGGCAAGGGAAGTGGGTTGTTCGGAGGAGAGTCATGACAGTGAAGTGGGAAAGAGGGATATGGGATGAATTATATTTAGGAGATATGCCTGGCAAGGGCTAGTGATGAATTAGATATGGAATGGATGAAGTAGGTGATTTGGGGAGGTTGGCCTTCAAAATTGGACTGCTCATGGTGCCACTTCCTGAGGTGGGAAATACAGGCAAGGAAACCATTTAGGGACAAGTTCATGTTTTTTTGTTTTTTGATTGAATTGCATGGGTAGAAGGACTTCTCTGGTGGATCAGCAGTAAAGAATCTGCCAGCAATGCAGAAGACTCGGCTTTGATCCCTGGTTGGGGAAGATACTCTGGAGGAGGGCAGAAAACCACTCCAGTTTTCTTACTTGGAGAATCCCATGGACAGAGGAGCCTGGCAGGGTGTAGTTCATAGAGTCGTACAGGGTCAGACATGACTGAAGCGACAAAGCAGTAGCAGGAGCAGCAGCAGCAGTATGAGTAGAAATGAAGAAGAGGGAAGAGCTTGAGAGCTAGTTATCTGGGTTTAGCGCTCAGAGGAGAGTCCTGATATACATTTTATACCACTAATGTATAGCAGATAGTGTAAAGAGTGGCAAAGATGAGATTGCCTGGGGAAAGAGATGAACTGCTAGGACAAACAGTGGAGGGGAATGAGTCAGCAAAGACTCATTTGCTTTGAAAAAGAGCAGCTAGAGACAGGAAAAGCATCAAAAGAGTCTCACAGATGCCAAGGGAGAGTAAGTACCAGGAAGGGATCAGTGAACCTCACAGTAGGAATTGTGTCCAACTCATCAGAATTTTCCAGCTCTGTCTACAGGCACATCGTAGATGGCTCTCCTTCCTGGCTTGTGGTGGGTGGGTGTGGCCATGCGTTAGTTCTGGCTAAAGAGTTATAAGCAAACAGAATGTGTGTTGATTCTGGGCATAGTCTATAATTGCCTGTATGAAGTTCACCAGAGGTCTCCCTCTACCAGGATAACAAGCAGTGTCCAAATTAGAGGCTGCTCTGGAGGTCCAAGTTCCTGAGTGATTGAGTTGAACAAAGGCCTCCAGCTAACCCTCAATGGACCTACAGAGAGAGCAAGAAAGAGACCTGTGTTATGGTGAGCCTAAGGGATTGGAGTTGTTTTTTACTTTAGTATCATATAGACCCTTCTAAATGACATGAGTGTTAAAATCTTCTGAAAGATCAAGAAAATTAAAGAGTTGAAAAAATTCCATTGAATTTAGGAAAGTGATCATAAGGGGAGTTTAATGGAAGTAGAAGTCAGAAAGAGTTGAGGCCTGAGAAGATAAGCAAACTGACAGCAAGTTTATATAGAGAGATGGTTGACAACATCAGTGATGAGGAGGAAAGGTTATCATGGGTGCTTGAGAGAGGTGTAAAAGTTTGTTGTTTTTATAAAATGAGAAACATGTGGATAGAAAGAATTCTGATGGGAAATGAGGTAGAATATGAAAGAAAATATAAATGAAAATAAGAGATGATTGATACTGACAGTTTCTTGAAAAGGTAGGAGGGAAATGTCTTGAGAACTGCTAACAGAGGCAAATTTTGACTAAGTAATTCTTGGCTCTTTACAAAAAGAATCACTTATTGGAACAAAATTGAATGAATGAATGACTAGATAAATAAATGTTCTATAATGAGTAAAGAATAAACAAAGATGAAACCTTTATATTTTCCTCTTTTTTTTTTTGGTCCCGATGTTATATATCAGAAGAGACAGTTCTTACCTCACCACTTTAGAATGAGACCTGTGTATGTTTAGAACCAGTCCTGAGCAAAACTGTAAGTAATTAACTTTTAATTTAGGCCACTCTTTCATGTTGCAAGAAATACAATGAAGAGGGTGTGTTGAAAGGAGAGAGAATAAAATTAAGAAGCACAGGAAGTCACTATGACACTTAAACAATCAGGAAGAACTCAAATATTGTTTAAGATGTAACTCAGTACACATCCACTAGAATGTAGGGTTTGTGAAAGCATGGATTTATTTTTATTTTCTTCTCTCAGTAGACCTTATCAGTATCACCAGGTCTTAGACTAGTCCACGGTGCATAGTAAGCACTCAGGAAGTATTTGTTGAATGTGAGAATGACTAACAGCTTGCCTTGCCCTTATAAATGTCTAATACTTCCGAACTCTGATTCTGCCACTCCTGCCTTTATCTTACTCTGCTTCTTTCTCTGTTTCTTCTGTCACTACCAATCACCAACACTCCACCCTGCTCCTCTCTTACTCCCACGGTTTCTGTATATTACTCAAGCTTTTGACTAGTTTGTGGTTTCTATTTTCCGTCTTGTCAAGGTATTTATCTTAGTTTTGTAATACTCCAGAGACTGTAACTCTATTTGAAGTTTTTCATTTTCATGCCATAATAGAGATGGTATGATTGTTTAGTTAGTTATTTACTGCTCTCTCTCTCATGTATGTGTGTGTGTATATATATATATATATAAGATAGGGCATAGCTCTCATTTCAGAAGACCTCATAAGACCACTATATAAGTCTGTAGCTTTCAAATTTGTCCACATCAAGGAAAATATTTTCCATTTGACCCAACACTCGCACAAACACATTGTTAACACACACACATACACATGGAAATAATACTTCATGAAACACAACTGATCCTTTTTCGTTCAATATACTCTGTTACATTGTAGTTTAGTCTAGTATATTTTATTTTATTCATTCCATTCCATTAATTCTGTTCTGTTCCATCTCCATTTATTCTATTTCACTTAAAAATGTTATGAATTGATTCATGGCCCACAAACAGGTCAAACATACAGTATGAAAAATCTTAGTCTAAGTTGCATATGGCCAACTTTGGTTTAGATATCAGTTTTTAACCTGGTCATCTGGGATCAACCATTTGTGGTTAGCCAGGGAAGCCAGTGGAGTCATATGTTGCAAGCAATGAAAGATTATATCTTTGGCTAGGTTCTTTCATGAGAAGGAAGAGGTTCAGTTTAGTTCAATCGCTCAGTCGTGTCAGACTCTTTGCGACCCCATGAACCGTAACATGACAGGCCTCCCTGTCCATTACCACCTCCCAGAGTTCGCCCAAACTCATGTCCATTGAGTTGGTGATGCCATCCAACCATCTCATCCTCCGTGGTCCCCTTCTCTTCCTGCCCTCAATCTTTCCCAGCATCAGGGTCTATTCAAATGAGTCAGCTCTTCTCATCAGGTGGCCAAGTACTGGAGTTTTAGCTTCAACCTAAGTCCTTCCAGTGAACACCCAGGACTGATCTCCTTTAAGATGGACTGGTTGGACCTCCTTGCAGTCCAAGGGACTCTCAAGAGTCTTCTCCAACACCACAGTTCAAAAGCATCAGTCTTCGGTGCTCAGCTTTCTTCACAGTCCAACTCTCACATCCATACATGACCAATGGAAAAACCACAGCCTTGACTAGACAGACCTTTGTTGAAAAAGTAATGTCGGAATAAGTGTCTTTTAATTTAATGGCTGCAATCACCATCTGCAGTGATTTTGCAGTGATTTTGGAGCCCCTCAAAATAAAGCCAGCCACTGTTTCCACTGTTTCCCCATCTATTTGCCATGAAGTGATGGGACCGCATGCCATGATCTTCGTTTTCTAAGTGTTGAGCTTTTAGCCAACTTTTTCACTCTCCTCTTTCACTTTCATCAAGAAGCTCTTTAGTTCTTCTTCACTTTCTGCCATAAGGGTGGTATCATCTGCATATCTGAGATTATTGATATTCCCCCCAGCAATCTTGATTCCAGCTTGTGCTTGTTCCAGCCCAGTTTTTCTCATGATGTATTTTGCAGAAGAGGTAGTTCCTTTTTTTTTTTTTTTAATGTGGATGTGAGAAGTACTTAATATGGTCTCTATGATAGAGACCATCTCCCATTCTAGTGCAGCCCTATCCTTTCCTCACTCTGCCCATTTCTTAAACTAACCCCTACTAAAATGTTGGTTGATAGAGTCTTGCAATGAGAACCCCTCTTAAGATGCATTTTAATTTTAGTATGGTCGTATTTAGTTAATGTAATTTAATCACTCTTGAGAGCACACCATTTTTAAAACAGAATCCTGGGTCACTCGTTATGAAATAAAGGGTGACAGTGCAGAAGCAGGTGATATTTGGGGGAACCAGGGCTTTTTGTCAATGCTACGGAATTTCCTGAGATGTTAACATGAAGCAACATGCAGAATAATGGCCTCTTCAAGATGTTCACACCCTAATCCCTGGAATCTGTGAATATGTTACCTGACATGGTAAAGAGGGCTTTGCAAATGTGGTTAAGGGCCTTTTCACTGAGATATGGGTAGGTTAACCTGTGGGTGGTGGAGGGAGGGAGTTAGGGGCAAGATGTGATGACAGGATCAGAAAGATGTGACTTCAGAGGACTCCATCTATTATTGCTGACCTTCAAGATAAGGAAGGGATCTGAGCTAAGGAAGGGGATGGCCTCTAAAGTTGAAAAATGCAAGAAAATGGACTCTGCCCAGAGCATCCCAAAAGGCATGTGCTTCTGCTAACACCTTGATTTTAGCCCAGTGTGACCCATGTCAGCCTCCTGACTTTCAGAACTGTATAATAATAAATTTTTGTTGTTTAAACCACTATATTTGTGGGTACATTGTTACAGCAGCAATGGAAAACAAATACATTCAGAATGAATTTGCCAGCACAAGGAGAATGTGTAGAAATAAAAGCAGAACCTCATCTAGATTCTGACATCCCAAACATGTTGTTTAAGGGTAGTGGATAGGTGACATAAGGCACTCCTTTTCTTCTATGCAAGAGAACATTGAGCTTTCAGACTTTGTAAGAAACTGGTCTCTATGAAGTTTCTTCTCTTAATCCCCAAGGTAGAGAATAGAACTTGCTGTGCTTGAAAATTTGTCAAGAATATGCAAACTAAGAGACAGGATATGAAATATACTGCTACTTTCTTTAGAGATTCAAATTGACAGAAAAATTACTTCTGAAAAATCCCAGTAATTGTGCCCACAGCACATAGCAGTATGTGAATGGAAGTGAAAGAAGAAAGAAAGTGAAATTGCTCAGTTGTGTCAGACTCTTTGAGACGCCATGGACTGTAGCCTATCAGGGTTCTCCATCCACGGAATTTTTCAGGCAAGAGTACTGGAGTGGGTTGCCATTTGCTTCTACAGTGTTAACATTAAAAAATGTTTTGTGTCTTCTTGTGCAAAAGTGTTTAAATATTCAAGAAACACACACACACATACAGACATGTGTGCATGCTCATTTGCATCAACTCTTTGTCACCCCTTGGACCGTAGCCCACCAGGCTCCTCTGTCCATGGAATTCTCCAGGCAAGAATACTGGAGTGGGTTGCCATTTCCTTCTCCAGGGAATCTTCCTGACTCAGGGATCGAACTCATGTCTCCTGCATTGGCAGATGGATTCTTTACCACTGTGCCACCTGGGAACCCCATATATAGATATAGGTATATAGATAGATATAGATAGCAAAACATGTTATGTAAACTATATTAGCAGATGAATTAGGAATATTTGCCATTCCCTTTTTTCTTGACTTACAGATTGTGAACTTTATGGAGTACAATTAAAAGTTGATATTTTTTTCTCAAATAACTTGCAATATGGTATATCAGGGACTCAGAATAAACTCTTATTTCCCCTGAAAGTGAGTGAGGTAATCTGTATGCTTGTACACACACATACACATAAAGACATCTGTTAATGGAGTGCAAAAAAATCACTATTTTAATCAAGGGACACAAAATTCAACACTTTTCTAGGACTTAATGACAAATATATACTTTGGAAAATTTCTGGAAAATCAAAAGTTCCAGGGAAATTGATGTAAAGACAGCTGAAGGTTTTTCCAGAGTGATCTTGGTATGACAATGGCAGTTATACCAATAAAAATACAGAGGAGTCAACAAATGGACTATTATTTAGGTTACTGTTACGAGGCAAGTAATCCATAGACGTTCCAGCAAAAACTTCACAGGGGATTGATTGTTGTTGATTAGTAGAAAAAGGACAGCATGGAAACATCTTTTGATCATGTGAAGAGTTGGCATATATTCCATTATGTGCTATCCTGAAAGCAACAAGTGAAAGAAAACAGCAGTGAATTTCTAAACTACAGCTTGGCAGGGGTCAATTTATGAATGATTCATCTTATGCTTGAGTAAAGAGCCAGAAAGATGTAATGAAGGAAACTATGAAATTGTAAGCACAACTTGGCTCACTTTCTTAATCTAGAGAAATTAGGATTGATGTGACCTAAATTAACTTTGGCCCTAACATTTAAGGGCTTCCCTGGTGGCTCAATCGGTAGAGTCTGCCTGCAATGCAGGAGAACTGTGTTTGATCCCTGAGTTGGGAAGATCCCCTGGAGAAGGAAATGGCAACCCAATCCAGTATTCTTGCCTGGAGAATTCCAGGACAGAGGAGTCTGGTGGGCTACAGTCAATGGGGTCACAAAGAGTCAGACATGACTGGCTGACTGACCTACTTAACATTTTTCTATGATTTGAGATACTCACTGAAATTAACTGGTAAATGGCACAGTATTAACTGTTTTGGGAAAGTTGTAGTATGATCATGACTCAGGGACAAAGTGATCCAGAAAACAGATGTCATAGGCAGCCCAGTGGTGTAAGAGTCAATGGCATACCGAAACAGGACAGAGAAAAAACTCCAGGGGGATCTTTCTTATAAGCTTGCAAAAGTGGCCTTTCCCTTTCCAAGACAGCCTCATATGGGGAAGAATCTGATCATGTTGGGTGGGGGGAGTGGGGAGGCATATGGCTTTTGCCTATCGCTCTTTCTAGTATATTTGTTCCAAACATAGGGATGAAACATGAGTGATATTTAATATAGGTCATTAAAGGATACCAAGAAAATCCCCTTTTAATTATTAAGTAACACCGTGGACATATTCAAACCACTTTTTGTGTTTGATTTCCCCCTATGGGTGCCAGGCGTCCCTAGCTCTGCTTCCTACGAGGTACAGAGAGGCAGTAAGGTCTAAATTCTCTATCAGATGTGGTATTAGGAGAAAAAAGCTACCTCTGCATTAATGAGCAATCGACAGTTTCCATGTGGTCAGAAAATTTTTAAGTTTAAAAAACTTTAAGCAAGCCTTCCTCATTTTACAGATCAGTTCAGTTAGGTCAACGAATATCTACTATTTCCAGATACTGTGGAGCTTTTGGATATTTAGGGATTGAATAAGACCCAGTCATGATCAGATAGAGTCTTAATAAAGTTGGGTGGGCAGAGGTAATATCTGTTATGGTGAGGTAAGAACTACATTAAATGTATGTATCGGTCAATGTTCTTAGTTCCAAACAATAGAAATTTAATTTGGCTGATGGAAATTGAAGAAGGATGCATCAAATTCTAGTCCCACAATTGATGAAGGCTAGAGAATCAGGCACATGGCTTGTGAGGACAAAGCAACAGCCACAGTTATGTTATTGAATAAGTTAGTTTTTTTCTGCTAAGCCCTAGAGATCAGTTTGCAGAATCATTACTGAGAGTTCTAGGTTCTACACTCCATGGCTGTGACAGACACATCCAAGACAGAACGTTGTTTGCACAGCTGCCTCTGTTCACCTCAAGACTGGATTCTCCTCTGTCTCTGCTGCTTTGTGTCTCCAGTTCCCAATTCCAGGTGCCAGATAACTGTGTCTGATTAGCCACTCTAAGTGCTTTCCCTAATCTACCAGGCTAGCTGGGACAGTGAGTCACTGGCATTTTGGCTTCCATGTTGTTGTCACCATTAAAGTATGGATGGAGTGTAGCAGGTTTTAAACTCACAGTTTAATACACCACTGTCTCTTTTAGCTTAAATAATCTTTTGGATAACTCCTTTTTTGCTCTCAGCCTGTCAGTTTCTCCTCCTCCATCTTCAGTTTTCTTTAAGATGGTCCCTAAGTGTATATAGTAAGACAGACATAACATTATGTTATGGGGAAAGAAGGGGATCTGAAGCCATGTCATATTGTCTGGGTCCTGGCTAGTCACCTGCTATAGAGGAGTTTGCTTTGACTCTAGTGCTTGACCAACAGGTCTTTCTGAAGTGTTGTGCAAGCATGACATCCATTATATGATCCTTACCATTTTTCTTGGGTCACAAAGCATAATATAGGCTCTTTGTCCTAACTCTCTAGTATCTGCATGTCCACTTGCTCACTTGGCACCTTCATGTTCCCACAATGAAGAATATGGTGTTATTCCCTGAACAGCTCTCCTAGCTGGGCAAAGAATACAATTGTGTCAGCTGTGTGATTGAACATGGAGGCCCTGCACCTGATATATTTCACTTTTTACTACCTAGGGTGCATGTGTGTCCATGCTCAGTCGCTTCAGTTGTGTCCAACTCTCTGGAACCCCATGGGCTGTGGCATGCCCAGGCTGCTGTGTCCATGGGATTCTCCAGGCAAGAATATTGGAGTGGGTTGCCATGCCCTTCTCTGGGGGAATCGTCCCAACCCAGGGGTTGAAACTGTGTCTCCTGCATCTCCTGCATCATGGGCAATTCTTTATCTACTTTATCTACTGTTTCAACTGAAGCCCTCTTAGAGTTCCACTCACACTCTGGCTTTCTTCTTTCCACACCCTGGGCTAGAAAGGCCTGGCTTCCTATACTTTTATACTATCTGTCAGGAAATAACAGATATCCATATTCTACTTAATTTGTAGGTGCAACGAATCTTGTGGCTGCAAGTGATCACGATTTCAGGGTAGAAATGAAAACAACTTGGTTTAACATTAACAAAATATCAATTCAGCCAGACATTTGTGTAAATCAGTACAAGAAACATATAAGGGGTTAAGAATGGGGTAAAGGGGTCAGAAAAGACATTCTTAAGGAAGCAACTCTGAACTGTGTTGGGGATGAACTCCCTGCCCACTTTTAGATAGCTTGTATGCACACAGGCAGAATGAGGGGCTAGAAGTCCTTAAGATATATTAGAGGACAGTTGGGAAGACTCTCCTGACCAGCAGTCACCTTCACTAGCCTGCCTTTGTGTCTGATGATGCACAGATATCTCACTGTGTGTCAGCGGAATCTAGAAGGTTCACTTCCTCCGCAGTGGAAGTCATTCTATAGACTACATAGCAGACTGTGTGAAGACTGGGAGAATTCTATAGAAGTAGACATGTAAGGAACTAACAACTACTGGAACAATTCCCTTCTTGGGTGGGAGAGATCAGTGATTAAGAATTATTTAAAGAAGTCTGAAGGGCACAGTTTTCACTTCAGAGATTAGATTGTAGGGGAAGGGAACCACAAACACTGGAGCTGATCAAAATTGTAGATGGTGGCAGGGCCACGTCTCCAATCAAGATGCAGTTATGGGAATGAGGGCCAGTCTTTGGGAAGCTGTTAACAAGCCAAGTGCACAGCATGGAGCAGAACTGGTGAAACAATTAATTCTGATCCAGTAAAGTGTTCATTTCAGGTACTGACAGGGGTTAAATTGATAGACTTAGTACCATACCATTCTGCAAATAGAGGGCGTGGAAGCTGCACCAGACTAGACCACAGGAGCATTCTGAGATCAGTATTCCTCCTAGGTATTTAAAGGCTTCTTTAAATGCAAATATTTCCTGGGAGAGATAAAGATAGTATTATCCAGACTGGAGTAAGTATCTCAGTTATTTCATTCATTGGTTGTTTTATCAGAAATATTTACATGTAAATCATTGAGTTAGTGAGTGGGAATAAAATCAGATCTTACCTTCACATTGGAAGATAAGACCACATATATATATACACACACCAATGAAATAAGGTATAAAGCCTGTTATGAGAGGGCTAGATAATATATGAAGTTTGTTAGGAGAGAGAAAATAATTCAGATTAGGACAGACTGGCAAGGGCTTCTTAGAAAAGAATGTTTTGTTTCACTGAGCTTTGAAAGAAAGGAAGGATCTGAACATTTAAAGTTGGGAAAATAGTATTTCAGAGAGAAGAAACAGCATGGAGAACAAAATCTGTAGGGTTTAGGGAAACAGAAAACTGTTTGTTTTGGAAATAATATAAATGACATAAGGGCAAGTTAGGTTCTGGTCAGGAGATTGGGAGATCTGTGGCAAAGGAAATAGAATGACTCAATTTGAATTGTGGAATGACCCAAGGGGAAACTTCAAAAGAGCTCTGAGTGGATCAAGTAGATTTGACCACATGAAACCCATTTCCTTAGTAGGGAGGCAGGGAGAGAGAAAGTGCAGAAAATGGAAAAAAAAAATTATTTTGTCACCATTCTGCCATCTGCTTACTTTAGCTGAATCTTTCCATTAGGTTTTTGGGTTCAGACCAGAACTTGTCTATAACCATTTTATGGTTTGTTTCTAATGAGAAAGGAAAGGCTAGAGACAGATGCTGTATGAATAAAAGGAGAAAATACATTTTTTAGGTTTTGTTTGTTTCTAACACTTTCCCAGTGTCGCAAAGACGTGAAACAATTATTGCACCTTTACTTTTACCCAAGTTTTAAAATTTCTATTTTTCCTTCCAATTTTCTTATTTTTGAGTTTTGAGCAATCAGAGGTAATGTTGGAATGCACAGAAGGAAAACACAAAATCAGGGAATGGAAAGGAAAATGATAGAAAATATCAACAAGTTTCATCTTGTTCACATTTTAAAATCACATTTAAAGTAATCCAGGGCATTTACAAATTGAAGGGTAAAATGTTTCTATTATACCCTTTAGCACCTGTGAGTGACAATCACAATGCTGATGCAGGATTAACTAGAGGCTTTCAGGATTTACCTGGGAAGTTCTCATTCATCTGTTGCACAAGGTAATGAGGCATCTCTGCCCTGAATCACTGAAAGAGAATCTGGTGTGGCAGGTTGCACAGCTGAATGAGGATTTGTTTGCATAAAGTCTTTTTCGTTCCAACAGTGAGGGCACCTTCTTGTTGGCAAACATCAAACCTTTTTTTGGTTTCCTTTTATAGATATAATTTCGTATTTACAAATTGTTCTTAAATATACCCACCCAATACATACATGTTTACTTTTTGCTTTGCTTTTCCACCTTCCCAGAGCAAAGCTGCACCCTCTTCTCCCGGTTTCAGGTGAGAAATTTGAATTGTGGGTATTGTAGTTCTTCTCTCTGTTAGGGTTTCCGGTTGAGCAGCCTGGAGTCATACCACAAGGACTCCTAGTCCCAGGTGGCTCAGTAAGTAATAGTTCAGGCGCCACATACAGAGCAAGGCACGTTTGTAAGGAGTCCTTGGTTTTGGGTAGAAAGACTTCCATTCACTCTACCAAATAATGTTCCTGAACTGAAGAGACTGGGGTTCATTTCTGCAATTGTAAGTGCTGCTTTTAAAAATTAATTCTTTTCACTATTGATATATGGTACAAATAGGAAATTGTGTCATTTCCAGAACAATTGAATAAAGTAAATATTTCTTCCTTCCCAAGGCCTCCTTGGGAAAGAAAAAGAGAAAGTAATTGACACTCTGTGGGTTTGTGGGACATGGTTTAGAATAAATTTTAACACATAAAATAAATACCTGAGACATGGCATAGGATGAAATACCTTATGAAAAGAACAATAAGACATGCTACCTTCAAAGTCAGGTATAAACAACAACAACAATAGAACCCCACTTTGACTGACTTCAAACATGTGGATGGTTGAAATCCTTTGAAACTTTAAAATATTTCAAAAGGCAACAGCTGTGTTGAAAAGACTGTGGATGTTAAAGTCAGATAAAGTTAGATTCAGTGGCCCTACTTCTTAGATGTGTGAACTTTGGCACAATATTTCACCTTGTGGAGCCCCCATTTCCACACTTGTAAGGTGGGTATAAAACCTACTTCACTGGATTAATAGTATAAATGAGTGTTGTGCATTATGCTGAATAGATGCCTAGACAATAGCTACTGGAGGGTGGACTTTCTTCATAATGAAGTTTCAATTCAGCTTCAAAAACAGATTAAAGGGATAATTTATTGTAGGATTCCACTTATATGAGGTATTAAGAGTAGTCAAATTCATGGAAACAGAAAGTAGAATTGTGGTTGCCAGGGGTTAGGGAGAGGGGGAAATAGGAAATATTTAGTAGGTAACGAGTTTCAGTTTTGCAATTTGAAAATGTTCTAAAGATTGATTGCACAATAATGTACATATGCTTAACAGTGCCGTGCTCTACACTTACAAATGGTTAAGATGGTAAGTTTTACATCATGTGTTTTTACCACAATTTAAAAAAACCAGATCAAGGAGTGCGTAGTTAGAATTCTGGTGCCTCTTATTTATGAAAGTATCTCTGACTCCTTAAAACATGTCTAAATCCATTTTCAGTGGGTCTGATTTTAGGGTTGATATTGGATCACCTGTGTTAATCTCTGGTTTTTACATAATAATAATTAGCAGAGAGGATAATGCAATTTTGCTATATTCTTAAAGTCATCACTATTTTTGTGGAGATCCTTTTATATCCTCCATAACTTAATTATGTGATTAATTTATAATAGTGAGATTTCATCATTACTGTACAGAATATAGGAATTGTGAAGTCATAGTTTGGTTACAACTTACTTAAAAACTTTAGAAACAGCTTAAATGTTTTATTTATTTTGGTGTTCTCACCTTCCCTGGACCTAATTTATAAACAGATAATTTTATGTGTCTGTCTTAGAGATAATAAAGACTATTAAGACAGGGTGGTGTTTAGCTAATACATTTTAAGACAGGATGGTGTTTAACAGATCCTGTCTTAAAATGTATTAGCTAATTTGGAGGACAAAAGGCAATTTGAAATGAAATTGATTTTAAATTTAATAACATACAATGAAAGTATGTCATTGTTAAATATTTGGAAAATCTCTTGAAAGACTACACCAATGCCTAGCTGTCTATTAAAGCTATGTGTCTTCTATGGTATTTGGTGATAACTGAGAAGGCAATGGCAACCCACTCCAGTACTCTTGCCTGAAAAATCCCATGGGTGGAGGAGCCTGGTAGGCTGCAGTCCATGGGGTCTCGAAGAGTCAGACACGACTGAACGACTTCACTTTCACTTTTCACTTTTCACTTTCATGCATTAGAGAAGGAAATGGCAACCCACTCCAGTGTTCTTGCCTGGAGAATCCCAGGGACGGGGGAGCCTGGTGGGCTGCCGTCTATGGGGTCGCACAGAGTCGGACACGACTGAAGCGACTTAGCAGCAGCAGAAGGTGATAGTAACTGGTATTTGTGACAAGTGTGTAAAGTTTTGCATGGGATATATCATTTAAATGTAAACTCTCTCAGGAACTATGTCAGGAAGTCCAGGGTAGGATTAAAGTGAAAACAAAGGAGAAGGAAAGCTGCAGAATCAGTTGATAAATATAGTATACTATCTAAAAGGGCATTACTTTTGCTGTTGAATGTCATTTATAGTCTACTCTCTCTAGGACATGCCATTTATTCACTTAACAATTACTTCTAACAGTCCTACAATGTCCTCCCACTGGGCTGGGCTTTGGGGTTAGAGTGACTGAGGCATAGCCCTTGAGGGGATCCTATTCTACTAGAGGAGGTATGTACTTATAAATAGCTAAAGGCAGAAAGTGCTAATTCATGTCACTCAAGTCATTCCTGGCCTCACTGTTGGTTCATTCCTACTGTTTAGAGTATATGGTGCTCAGGATCATGGAATTAAAGAAGTTTCCATAAGTCTTTGCTTGAACTGTAATAATTAGAGGAGAGAAAAAAATAAATTTGAAAACTTGAATGTGAGTGGGTCAAAAACAAAGTGGAATGACTTCCCTGAACATGGAAGAAATACATACCCAGAATCTCAGAGGAAGGGGAGTTCATAGTGTCTGGAATAAATAACAGGTGCTGGGAATGAAAATGGAAGAGGGGGATGGGAATTCAATAGCAAAACAACAATAATAATAATTTATAATAATAATAAATGATAACAGTCAAAATGCTTTTGAGTTTTTAAGCTTGGGCCTGAGAGAATAACAGTAATACTGAAGCAAAAGAGAGGGGAGCTAGTTCTTTTGGGGGAAATGTGCTTCAGGCAATTTGAAATCGGAGCTAAGCTGACCTTTCAGTGGAAAGGGAAACTGCATTGTTAATCATGTGGAATTGGAATTCTGGAGAGCCATCAGAACTGGCCAGAGAAATAGAGACAGCAAGCAAGCACCTCTTTCAGTAAGATGAAGCAGTTCTGTTCTTCCTCATGCCTCACTCATAGAGGCTTGCTGAAGAAAGAGAATCTCCAGGTATCTAGGGATGGAGAGGGGAAAGAAGACTAGATTGACTGCTTCCACAGCTTTATTTTGTCTCAGGGTTTCTCTCTTGATTGCTATATCACTACTTGCTCAGTGATGACGCTTCTTTGTAAGAGCCTTCCTGGGAAAAAACAGAAACATCATCTCTAGCCAGGAGACTGACCACTAGGTTTACTTTCCAGGAATGGTAGAGGGGAGTTTTTGTCTTCTGTGTCCATTGGGAAGAGCACTTAATTTGGAAGTTTTCCTAAAAAATACAATACATAGTAGATTTCCATTTAAAGATAGACAGATATCATAAAGCCTTGCACACTCACCTTCCAGTCTAGCAAAAAAAAAAAAATTTAGAAATTAAAAAAAATCAAGCGCTCTACCTGGTTCTGTTTCTCCCTTTGCTACTTCAGCAGTTACTGCTTTTCAGTCTTTGTAGATTTTTCTCTCTGTTGTATGCTTTTATTCTTTTGTCTACCTTTATTTTTATATTTTACTATTTCTACTGCCATTGAACATATCCATAAATATTATATAAGCTTGTTTTAAAGTTGAAAGATTTTATAAAAACCCTAGTGTATACAGTGTTCAACTGCAACTTGCTCTGTTCTTTTAACCTCGTACTTTTGAGGATAATCCATATTGATTTTTGTAGTACAACTTATTAGTTTTCATAGCAGCATGGTATTTTGCTATCATAAGTAGAATTATAAATAATCTTATACATGCCAGTTGTATACAAATGTAAGATTTATTTTAGTGAATATTTCATAGATTTGCTGAACCATAGTCATGTATATCTTCAAATTTATGAGATACTGATGAATTGCCTTCTAAAATATTTATCCCATATTTTGTTCATACACAGTGAAGGAGAATTCCTGTTTCTCCCTAATCTCAAGACACTTATTTATCTTAAATGCTCTAAATAAATTATCTCTCCAGATGTAACTGAAAACCAGATACTTTTGGCATCTTGGAGACTCAGATATGTTTGTAGCATTGTAATCTCTAAAATATAGTGCAAAATTTGATCTTAAATCAACTTCCTTGTTTCTCAACCTATGGTGTGAGAGAGCAACTGAATTTTCTATTTAGTAGACATTGTTGTTGCTCAATCACTAAGTCATGCCCGACTCTCTGTTATTCCGTGCACAGTGGGCTTCCCTGGCCTTCACTATCTCCCACAATTTGCTCAAATTCATGTCCATTGAATCAGTGATGCTATCTAACCATCTTTTCCTCTGCCACCCCCTTCTCCTTGTGCCTTCAATCTTTACCAGCATCAGGGTCTTTTCCAGTGAGTCAGTTCTTTGAAACAGGTTGGCAAAGTATTGAAGTTTGAGCTTCAGCATCAGTCCTTCCAAAGAATATTCAGGGTTGAGTTCCTTTAGGATTGACTGGTTTGATCTCCTTGCTGTCCAAGGGACTCTCAAGAGTCTTCTCCAGCACCACAATTTGAAAGCATCAATTCTTTGGTGCTCAGCCTTTTTTATGGTCCAACTCTCACATCCGTATATGACTACTGGACCTTTGTTGGTCAAGTGATATATCTGCTTTTTAATATTCTGTCTAGGTTTGTCATAACTTTCCTTCCAAGGAGCAAGTCTTAATTTCATGGCTGCAGTCACTGTTCACAGTGATTTTCAAGCCCAAGAAAATTAAATCTGCCACTGTTTCCACTTTTCCCCCAACTATTTGCAATGAAGATGGGACAAGATGCCATCATCTTCATTTTTTGAATGTTGAGTTTTAAGCCAGCCTTTTTACTTTTGTATTAATAATAATAATGATACCATGTACCAAATACTGTCTTAAGTCCTTTAAGTGAAATATATGACTTAATTAATTTGAGGGTTAAGATAATGATGTTCTGCCATTTTAGAGATAAAGAAACTGATTCACAGAAATACCATGTCAATAGTAAGAGGTGGTGAAATTTGTATATACTCAGACTATTCCAGCTAAGACAAGTGATAAAAGGTAGGTGGGAGCAGACTGGAAAAAGAGACATCAAAGTAGCATAGTCCTAAACTTCCAAAAGTTTAAAATCTAGCCACTATTTAATAAGATAAAAAGAGCATAATGAAGTGATGAGAAGTGTCAAATAAGTCTATATTTGTATGGAGAAAATTTAATTTTGCCTAGGAAACCTGGAAATGATTTTCATAAATGATCAAACTTTACTGAGCCTTGGAAATTAGAGAAAGGAAGTTAAAGAGGCAAAAACAAAGGGAGTAGCTACTTATAAAATATAAGGAAATAGAAAGTACAAAATATATTTGGTAAAATTAATTTATCCAGCCATTGACTCAACAAATAATTTCTGAACATCTGTTGTGTGTGAGGCACTGACCTAAACCGTGGGACACAGCAGTGAACAAAAAAGACCCCATCTCTCTCCATAGCTAAGTGTGGTTGGTGATGTAGTATTCGGGGAATTGGGGGCAAAAGATGAAGGAAATAAGATTGGAAAGATAGATTGCTTATAATTATGAAGCATTTTCAAATATCAGCCTAAGAATTGTGCACTTTATTCTGAAGGCAGTGAGGAATCAGTGTGAGTCACTGTGGGGTGAGTGGCATTATTCAATTATTTATTCAGTAAACATTAATTCGGCGGGCTTCCCAGGTGGCTCTAGTGGTAAAACCCCGCCTGCCAATGCAGGAGACATAAAGGACAGGGTTCAATCCCTGGGTCAGGAAGATCCCCTGGAGGAGGGCATGGCAACCACTCCAGTATTTTTGCCTGAAGAATCCCATGGACAGAGGAGCCTGGCAGGTGACATAGCATCATACAGAGTTGGACATGACTGAAGCGACTAAGCACACAAACATTAATTCAACCTGAGCTTTACTTAGTCCTGGGGATACGAAGATTGAGGGAGTGATAAGCATGTGTATACAGTTGATAATGCTATGTAAGAAATAAGGTGGGAGTTGCAAAGCATAGGAAAGCCTAACAGAGGCTGGAGTGTGTGGTGAGAAGAAGGAGACCATGGTAGGAGATCCTAGAAAGTAGCCAGTTTTGACCTAATGAAAATTTATCAGAGTAAAACTTTAGGTGTGTTTCCCTTCCAATTTTTTAATGTTCAAAAGAAAATAAATTTTATTAACTGACATATCATTTCATATATCAAACTTTTTAATTTTCTGAAACTTTCTCCTCAATACCTGTACAGAAATATAATTCTCAATCCTCAAACTAGAGTGCTAGGAGAAACCTTTTTATCCTTTGCTATTTGAAAAATAGCAAGTCTTAAGCAAAGTAAACAATCTCTGCTTACTAAACCATTCTCTTTTTGGATGGTTTTAATAAACTGAAAATTCAATAAATACATTACTTGTTTTTGAATATCAATAACTGAACATTGTTTTCTAGTTGTAAAGGTTAATTCCTCAGTATTTACATGTAGATTGCAAGCATACAGTATGGATGCATTTTTATGTTCTGCCTGTAATCCAGCCTATTTTTCTGTATTATCATGTGCAAAAAAAAAAGTATGTTATAGCTCACCTATTTATGGAAAAATATAGACTCATTTATTCAGTCCATGGTATTTCATTCAAGTTTCTAAATCTTATTTATAAATGACTTGGTCAGTTATTTGGAAAGGGCATTTCACTTGGGTATAGACACAACTGTGTCAGAATGTCAGGGCTGAAAAAAGATGTTGGAGACTTTGTGCCAAATAGAAAAACGTAAAAAAATTAAGCAATGAATAGAGGCCTTACTGTGTATGTAAATATATTTACAAAGATATTAAAGAAAAAATGTAAAGTAATTCTTGCCACAATAAGAAAATGCAAATAATATGTTAGCATATAGAATGTGAAGTAAGCTGAAACTCCAGGTTTCAGATTTCTCGTCTGCGAATTCTCTCCTCATAAGCACGACATGGCAGCTTTCAGTTTTTTCCAACTCTTTCCAGTAAGAAATATTGTAAACATATGGAATGTCTAGTGCCTTTCCTTTTTTTACTTAATATATCTCAGTGATTGACCCATATCATTGCATATGAGAAAACCACATTATTTTTTTCCCGCAATGGCTGTGGATATGCCAAAGATTTTTATTGGTCTCATATTGTTGATTTTTATGTAATTTCTAGATTTTGGCTACAATTAACAGAGCAAGAGTGGTCAAGGAGGTTAAATTGGAAAATTTGGCCAAGATTCTAAGATAACTGTTTTCTGACTAAAATCCCAAGTTGGGAATATTTTCACAAGTATTGACTCCTCACCCACCTCCAGGTTATAAGGAAAAATAAAGGGAGGATAAAACACTGAGAGGATTTTATAAGAATGATTTTTGAAGAGCTAACCCAGTGTGGAGAGGTAGAAGTGAGGGATGGTCTTTTTTATCTCAAACATAGAGGAAGTGGCTTTGCTATATACTCCTGGAAAGCTTAATGTGTTTTCCTCTAGAAACGCAGAGCTAAGGGGGACATCACTAACAGAAGAATTAGATGCATTGCTCAGTTCACAGGTGATACAGTTATAAGCTTCTGAGGATTCCCCAAAGCTCACTCATGTACATGTGCACACACTCACCCCCATACACAGTGTCAGTAATAAACACTGCAGAGCCAAAGCCAACTTTCAATCACACTAATAGAGTAAAAATGTTCTGTTTATTTCTCCTTTTTCTTCCTTATTCTCCAATTTTGGAGGCTTCAGTAACAGGAGCTTGCAAGTTGGGTGACAGAGGAAGTGAGGTAGAAAAAGAGAAGGTGTGCACAGCACTCCTTTTCCAGAAGCCTGTAGACTTGTAGGGCACGAGAGCAGGGAGATCGGTCTTACACCAAAATGTTGGTATGCTGATGGAAATATTGGATGGGGCATTCTAATTCGTGAATCAAAACTGTATTTTGCAACTTTAAATAACCACAGAATTTTCTTTAAATCTCAGAGTAACCAAAAGATACATGGGGCCAATTGGGGAATTTTCGTCAGTGGTATTGGGAAAAACTTCCCCCAGTGAATACGTTTTTAAAAGGAAAGTGGTGGACAAAAATACAATTGCATTCTGATTCATCTCACAAATTGTTTCAAATGGTTACATGTGTATCTTTGCCTATATGTAAGCAAAACTCTCATTCTTAAACAAAGACAATGTATCTATGAATTTCCAGAACAGAGTAATTAACTTGCAGTAAGAATAACTGAAATTAAAACTACTGTAGACAGAGTATAGAGAGTATTTCTAGAAGACTCTTGAGAGTCCCTTGGACTGCAAGGAGATCCAACCAGTCCATCCTAAAGGAGATCAGTCCTGGGTGTTCATTGGAAGGACTGATGTTGAAGCTGAAACTCCAGTACTTTGGCCACCTCATGCGAAGAGTTGACTCATTGGAAAAGACCCTGATGCAGGGAAGGATTGGGGGCAGAAGGAGAAGGGGACAACAGAGGATGAGATGGCTGGATGGCATCACTGACTCGATGGACATGGGTTTGGGTGAACTCTGGGAGTTGGTGATGGACAGGGAGGCCTGGTGTGCTACGGTTTGTGGGGTCACAAAGAGTCGGACACGACTGAGCGACTGAAATGAACTGAACTGAATTTGGTATGGTAATGTGTCTTTTAAAATTTAAATTAATTAAACTAATTAAAATTTAGGCTAATTAAAATTAGCAAAAATGAAAAATTCAGTTTCTCATTTGCATTAGCCTTATTTCAAAGATTCAGTAGCTACAAGTAACTATTGATTATGTGATTTGACAAAGCAGATATAGAATATTCCCCAAATCACAGAATTTTTGTTCCCTATCACAGACATTAAACTGTTTAATTCTCATGAAACATAGGGGGAAAATTATAGTTATTGTTCCCACTTAGTAAATATGAAAATCTAGAATCAAAGAGGTTTAGAATCTTGAATTTCTTTGATTCCAGGTCCCCTGATCTTTCCTCTAAACCACACTGGTTTACCCTCAAGGCAAGAAGATTAAAAAAATTAGTTTCACTCTACTTTCAGAATGCAATGGGGGATATCCTAAAATCTAGAAATCCCTAAGGGAAGGAAGATTTGCTCATCTCAGTGTTACTGGATTGGTGGGGAACAAGTCTTATTTCTAGTTTCTCAGTCAGTTAAGTTCAGTTCAGTCGCTCAATCATGCCAGACTCTGCGAACCCACGGACTACAGCACATCAGGCTTCCCCTGTCCATCACCAACTCCTGGAGTTTACTCAAACTTGTGTCCATTGAGTCAGTGATGTCATCCAACCACCTCGTCCTCTATTATCCCTTTATCCTCCTGCATCAATCTTTCCCAGCATAAGGGTCTTTTCCAATGAGTCAGTTCTTCGCATCAGTTGGCCAAAGTTTCAGCTTTAGCATCAGTCCTTCCAATGAATATTCAGGACTGATTTCCTTTAGGATGGACTGATTGGATCTCCTTACAGTCCAAGGGACTCTCAAGAGTCTTCTCCAACACCACAGTTCAAAAGCATCAATTCTTCTGTGCTCAGTTTTCTTCACAGTCCAACTCTCACATCCATACATGACTACTGGAAAAACCATAGCCTTGACTAGATGGACCATTGTTGGTAAAGTAATGTCTCTGCTTTTTTAATATGCTGTCTAGGTTGGTCATAGCTTTCCTTCCAAGGAGCAAGTGTCCTTTAATTTCATGACTTCAGTCACCGTCTGTAGTGATTTTGGAGCCCCATAAAATAAAGTCGCTTACTGTTTCCATTGTTTTCCCCATCTCTTTGCCATGAAATGAAGGGGCCGGATGCCATGATCTTTGTTTTCTAAATGTTGAGCTTTAAGCCAACTTTTTCACTCTCTTCTTTCACTTTCATCAAGAGGCTTTTTAGTTCTTTACTTTTTCCCATAAGGGTGGTGTCATCTGCATATCTGAGGTTATTGATATTTCTCCCGGCAATCTTGATTCCAGCTTGTGCTTCCTCCAGCCCAGCATTTCTCATGATGTACTCTGCATATAAGTTAAATAAGCAGGGTAACAATATACAGCCTTGACATACGCCCTTCTTGATTTAGAATCAGTCTGTTCTATGTTCAGTTGTAACTGTTGCTTCCTGACCTGCAAACAGATTTCTCAGGAGCCACATCAGGCAGTCTGGTATTCCAATTATTTTAAGAATTTTCCACAGTTTATTGTGATCCACACAGTCAAAGGCTTTGGCATAGTCAATAAAGCAGAAGTAGATGTTTTTCTGGAACTCTCTTGCTTTTTCAATGATCCAACAGATGTTGGCAATTTGATCTCTGGTTCCTCTGCCTTTTCTAAATCCAGATTGAACATCTTGAAGTTCACAGTTCATGTACTGTTGTAGACTGGCTTGGAGAATTTTGAGCATTACTTTGCTAGTGTGTGAGATGAGTACAATTGTGTGGTAGTTTTAGGATTCTTTGGCATTGCCTTTCTTAGGGATTGGAATGAAAACTGGCCTTTTCCAGTCCTTTGGCCACTGCTGAGTTTTCAAATTTGCTGGCATTTCTAGTTTCTAATACAGCCTGTTTTGCAATCTATAAAATTTATTCCTATAGATGTAGATTCAACTAAAAGACTGTTTTAATGAATGGGGAATATTTTAGTAGCAATGTTGTTGGTTTAGCCGTTCAGTTGTGTTCTACTCCTTGTGACCCCATGGACTGTAGTCCACCAAGCTCCTCTGTCCATGGGATTCTCCAGGCAAGAATACTGGAGTGGGTTGCCATTTCCTTCTCCATTAGCAGCAATAGTGAAATACTAAATAACTACACTTAACTAATATTTCACCTTCACTTTTGTATGGTTCTCTGAGAAACTACTCAGTGACTTGGTTATGCATAGATTGTTTTAAGACCAGGTTTACTTTCCATTGTTTTTACAAAATAAATATACAAAATTCATAATAAAACCGTTGCTTCACACTAAACATCTAATGGTGTGAACATGTAACTGTTTTATTGGAGAAAATATGAATCCAGATGGCTCAGCCTTGAGTTCTTTTCATAAACACTTCATGATACAATGGGGCTCACTCTTGTATCTCCTGATCCCAGCTATTCCTTTCATCCCTCTCTGTTGTTACTGCTACAGACTGTGTACCCCTTCCTCTGGGTCTCACCTGTTGTGTCCAGCTCTTTGCAATCCCATGGACTATACAGTCCATGGAATTTTCCAGGCCAGAATACTGGAGTGGGTAGTCTTTCCCTTCTCCAGGGAATCTTCCCAACCCAGGGATTGAACCCAGGTCTCCGGTACTGCAGGCAGATTCTTTACCAGCTGAGTCAAAAGGGAAGCCCTACCAGCACCAGTTAAGGTCATCTTTATATTTGACTCTTAAATTCAGATGATATAGTGTCACTTCTTTCCTTTAAAATATATGCTTTTAAATAAAGAAACATAAAAACAGAAATTTATCCTGCCAAATAATACCCAGTTATTTAAAGACTTTACAAAAGAAAGATGTAGTAAGCCAGACAGAGAAAGAGAAATTCCATGTGATATCACTCATGTATAAAATCTAAAATAAAAATAAAGCCATACAATTGACCCTATATGCAAAACAGAAACAGAAGGTCCTTAGCTCTTCCTGAATCTTTGACATGGCTCCATATTCTCTCACCATCTCTTCAGTGCACAAAGGCCTCCCCTGGAAGTCCTAAAAAGAGCTCCAAAGAATCCTCCACTCCCCATTTCCCTGCCTGTTTTTTTGTTTGCTCTCCTGCCACACAACTCTCAGCCTGCTGCTATCTGGCAGCCCACACTGGGTCCCTGCTGGCCTCAGATTCCCACCAGCCCTCACCTGGTGAAGTTCCCTCACCTTCAGATCCTCTGTGCTTTCCTTACTTTGCCTCATCTTGCTGCCCCTCACCAACCGCCTTCCCCTCACCCTGCTCCCCACCTCATGTACTGGTTTCCCTTCCTCAGCTGCCTCATCCGACTTTCCTTCATCTTCAGTCTTTCCCTGCTCTCAGCTCTCCTTCATTTTCATTGTAGAGTTTTTCCTTGTGGAGATTTTGTTCCTCCTCCTTGTTGGGAAGCATAGTACAAAATAGCCGTAAAAGCAGAAAGTCCTTGGGAAAATGGCGAAGGGCCAGAAGTACCCAGCTTTGTACTGTGGACAGAAAAACATCTCCTGCCTTTGGTTATGCTCGGCACCAAGATTTAATAATAAATAGGGATGTTACTTGAGAAAACGGGTTGTGCTATAAGCACATGATCACTTAGAGCGCGCTGTCCTTGAAATGTTTTTACTGATTATGTGTTAACCCCATATACGCTCTGCTGGCCGTATACTTTAAGCTCTTTGTTCCTACTTCTGTAAAAAGGCTTGACTGCAGAAACAAACTTGTCAGTCCTTGGGGAAAAAAAAGAAAGATGTACAACTATCTGGGTTGGTTTAGGGTGACACTTTCCTGGGTACTGAGTAATATGAAAAACACTCAGCAATGGCTATGGCATGGATGCTAACTTATCAGAATGGATGCTGGTCAGCATATAGAACCCGGTGTTCTCACTGAGTATCCACTCTGCCTAGAAGCATGGATAGTCATGAAAATATTGCCTGGCTTTTATAAGCTTCCAATATTAGATAACACTCATGTTTCCAGTCTTGGGTGGCATGGGATATCTTGGGAGCCTAACTATGAGGATGTTTCTCTTGGTTCAAGCAAAGAGTAAATGAGGTTCTGACGGTTGAGAGCATTGCTTGGCTCCCCTTTTATCTAATTACATTGCTTGATCTCTCATGCCTTGAGTTGAGTTTGGCTGTTTACTGAAGTTGAAATTCCCTGTTCTTAAACTATGCTCTCTTGCTTGTTGAGGTTTGACAGCAATTTATTTTCTCTTTTAGGATTTGTTGTTATGATCAGTAAGTTGGTTGAGAATGTTGATACCAGAAGTCTCTCAGTGACCTGTTTTCTTTCGTGGGTGTCATGATTTTCTTCCATTTTTATTCTTATCATTTTGAAATATAACTTAGTAATGGTTGTTTCTGAGAGAGACATTTTTATGTTTAATTGTAGCTCTCTGTTTCTAGTAATCTTTTAAAGGCGTGTGTATGTGCGAGTATGCATATAGAATGATATAGCCACTTGTTTTTCTTTATTCTCTATCTTGCTAATAATTGTAGAATAATATGGGTTTCCAAGGTGGTGCAAGTGGTAAAGAATCTCCCTGCCAATGCAGGAGGTGCAAGAGATGCAGGTTTCGTTGCTGGTGCAGGAAGATCCTCTGGAGTAGGAAGTGGCAACCCACTCCAGTATTATTGCCTGGAAAATTCCATGAAGCAATGAGCCTGGTGGGCTACAGTTCATGGGACCCCAAAGGATCAGACGTGACTGAGCACACATGCACACGGTTTACTCAGCTTCCCTAGTGGCTTCCCCAGTGGTAAAGAGTTCACATGTGATGCTGGAGATATGGTTTCAGTCCCTGAGTCAGGAAGATCCCCCGAAGAAGAAAATGGCAACCCACTCCAGTCTTCTTGCCTGGGAAATTCCATAGACAGAGGAACTTGGCAGGAGTTGCAAAGGAGTTGGACATGACTTAGGGACTAAACCACACCAGCAATAGTTAACTCACAGTTGCTTTAAAACTGTTCAGAAGACCTTTTTCTTTTATGAAAATACATTTAATTCACAAATTTCATATTGATTAATTTTATAGAACATTAATTTTATTCATTTTAAAATCTAAGCATTTCAATATAAACAAAATTATTTTGAAATAAAATCTATTTTTTATTTAAACCGGGTGATAAGAATTGCAAGTGGATTCCTATCCCCTCATTCTAATCCTTATTTTAGAGCATGGTCCTAAGTGGTTATTTCTTCATGTTTATGCAATGATCTTCACGTTGCTGGAGGGTGTGGTGGGGAGGATAGTGCTGGAGCACAGGTCAAGAGGGTGCCAGAGTGTCCGTTGTGCTGGGCAAGGCAGGCCAAGCCCTTTACCTGTAACTTCAGTGGTATGTCCTGGGTTGAGCTGCTGCCACATTCTCTGCCATATACTCTCAAATCCCTTATATGTGTAAATCCCCTTTGCCCTGATAGCTTTGGCTGGGATGGTGCTTTTTTTTTTTTTTTCCTAATGTGCCTAAGCAGGAGAAAGTCAAATCTACCAACTCTTTATCTGTGGACCACATTTCCACCTTTGTAACTAATGCTTTTCTCTTCTACTTCCAGCTTCTTTGTGCGTGTATTGTATAAATCACATAATCTGTCTGTGTCTCAATTTCTTATCTGCAAAAGGAGCTCGTACTCTGGCTACTTTTTCTGCTAAGATAGTCCTGAGGATTAATGAACTGATTTTCAAAAGCACAAGTGTCTGAGATGATAGGCCCTCCATAAATTCAAATTACAATTATTACTATCCTCCCTTTTATTGCCAGGAGAATAGTAACTCAAATGGGATCTAGTTATTTATAAAGGGCTTTGCATTTTAAGAAGTATTTTGTAATCTTTAATAACTTAGAAAAGCCTCTCCCTGCACAGTCTCAGCATCATGCTTCTATTGAAAAAAGGATTCATAAAGATCTTTTTCATGAACTCATTCATTGTTTTGCTGATTCAGATTATAATTTTTCAATCCTATTTTGTCTTATCCTTGAAGGATTTGTTATATATCAAGGCTTCTTGGGGGGTATGAGATTTATTCTTCTAATTGAATTATTTGGATAATATAAATATAATTTGACTTATAAATTGGTAACCTTTATTAAAATATTGCTTCATTAGAATGGAAATGAAGAGATTAAAATTGAGGCTGAGATCTGTATTGAGAACTCCAGAATGGAGGCTTGGACCAGGGTCAGACTTCAGGAGCTTATCAAATCATGATTGAATTATCAAAGGGTGGAGCCTGGACAGAATGTTCACTTGTCCAAATAAGCCTTCAGTGTTTACCTTGGGCAGTTGATTTCCTTTCATCCCCTCCGCCCACTGGGAGACCAGCGTTCATTAAATTGATTCCTTGGCCGTACAGCTTTGTTCATTGTTTACACCCTGAAACTGTCTGGATACACTTGGCTCTTTATCCCTCTCGATCTCCCATGTTGCCTTTGGATCCAGTGCTTGATTCTGGTTCAGAAAAGTCCCTGGGGCTTTACCCAAGCACTAGTTTAATTAGTGCCAGGTTTTTTTCCATCACTCATGAAAGGGGATCAGGCATTGCTTTGATCTAATATCTTTTTGGCAACAGTTTGCTTCTCTTCCCACCATTTTCCTTCATGCCCCAGGTATCCTGTGTTCTCCAGGGCATCCAGAGGTATGTAGTCTTCATGAGGTTTCTTTGCTAATACCCAGACTTCAGAACTTCCCCTTCTTTCTTTCTCTACCTGGATGAGTCAGTCTAGTAACTGGAAGGCAGTCTGCCTCATGACTTTGGTGTTTCAGGGTTTCATCACTAGAGAGTGCTATTTTCTTCTTATGATCCTTGAAATCGTTTATGTTGAAATGGTTTTTATTTAATAAATATTTCTATAAATGAAATCACATATATATTCTAGTGGACAAAGGAAGCCTATATATTTTAAGGATGAAAGCAAAGAATAAATGGTAGCTTTGGAAGCATTTCTCCTAGAAACCAAAATGTTAAGTCTACTATTAGCTGATCAAAATTTGTTTTAAACTTTTCTGTTTCATCTGAAGTTGAGTATGAAGAATAATGACTTTAAACTTCATTTTTCAAATATGGCTTTTTAAAACTTTACAAGATAAAGTTTGTCTGAAATCTTTGTACATCATACAATTACATTCTACTTTCTTAATTTTTATCTGGAGGCATTTGTGAAATAAACCATGCTCTCAAGTTTTTTCAGTCCTCAATTTATTGATAGTGGGAACACAAGGACATGTACAGATTTACTGGCAGACAAAAGAATTTGATATATATTATGTGAAAAATCAGAGTCAGCTCAACATTTTGAAATGTCCAAGAAAGAAAAATAAGTTGTCATTAAGATTCCACAGAATCTTTATCTTAGCTCTGCTTATTTAATACACAAAAAAATGCAGAGCCACATGATTTTTACTCAAGAAGGTCAAAAAATTTACATCTGTTAGTTTCACTTAGGCAATAGGCAAGGCACAGAACCAATTGAAAGCAGACCTGAAAAGAAGAGATTGCCTGTCTTCCCCCGGGAGGGCGTAGGAGGAGCAAAAAAGAAAATAACGATTGCTGTCTTGTTAAGAAAACCTTAGACTCTCTTTAATTTTTAACAAAATTAAAAATTATTCAATCCTTTTCAAATACCACAATTTTAATGCAAAGCTCATTTTGGGATTAAACTTTCTGTTGTGATAAACATAAACATCTGGCATTCACGGAACCTGAGAACTGATGTGGACCTCATCACCACCTCTGTAAGTGTTTTTAGATAAACAACAACAGTTTCCATATTTATAAGAAATGACAACTGAATTTGATTGGTACTTTTCAGATATATATCATGGGAACTAGAAGGTCTATGGAGTGATTTCAGAGCTCCCACTGCAGTGAAAGTGGTGGCTAGCAAGGTGAGGGTTGTGGGCTATCCTCCCCTTACCTGTCAACCAGATGAGTGTTTCTTTTATCACTTTCCAAAACTTATTTCTCTAGGTTTTGCCCAATATTCCGTTTTCAGGAATTGTTCCTCTATGCATGAGAGAATTATGTTTGAAAACATTCAGTTATTGCTAAGGTACTTTCATTTCTAAAGACATGTTTTCTATATATGTATACCAACATACATTGTTATATATTTATACACTACCTTTCCCCAATGGGACTTAAAGTACCAAATCACAAAATATACATACATAGTAAAATTGAAAACCATTAACAATGAAAGTTAAGCCTCATAAAATAATGGCAAGGTATAGTAGGTTGGGTGAAGAGATTAATTATATTAAACAAAAATATCAGGGGTGTGAGAATCTATTTTAATGTACAAAATCTCAGTCTAATCTTCCCTAGCTAAGGTAAAACCCAAAGCATGAGGCAATACTAATCTGTTTTTTTTTTAAATCTTTATTTTTAATTGGAAGATAATTGCTTTATAATGTTGTATTGGTTTCTGCCATATATCAACATAAATCAGCCATAGATACACATATGTCCCCTCCCTCCCACTTCCACCCCATCTCACCCCTCTAGGTGTCACAGAGCACCAGGTTGAGCTCTCTGTGTTACACAGAACTTCCCATTAGCTATGTTTTACATATGTAATGTATATATTTCACTGCAGCTCTCTCGATTCATCCCACCCTCTCTTTCCCCCACTGGGTCCATAAGTCTGTTCTCTATGTCTAAATCTCTATTTCTGCCCTGCAAATAGGTTGTACCACTTTTCTAGATTCCATATATATGCATTAATATACAATATTTGTTTTTCTGTTTCTGATTTCACTCTGTATAACAGGCCCTAGATTCATGAGGTAGATGAAACTAGTCTTTTAATAAGAGAAAATATTAAAATTCAGAGGAAGAAATTTTTTCTATCCCCCACATTGGAGAATAATTTGTCATACATGGCTTTATATGAAACATAATGGGCAAGTTTCCTGATTACAGTTTTACAGAAATATAGGGAAATTACATGTATGGTCATATCTTATCTTTACCAGGAGTAAAAACCAAGGAAGTAGTGCTAAGCCGTCACTCTGTAAAGACCATTTTGATAACAGGCTAGAATAATATGCTTTACTTTTAAAGCTGCCCACTTATTGGAATTGATTTAGGGATAAGACTAGAATTGGGGTGCTGTGAATGGTTCATATACCCTCTTCTAAGATTGGCATGGCTTTTAATAGAATCTACGTGATGGACAATTTTAATTTCACATTGTGAGAACATGTCTAAAAGGCAGATTTCTTTTGTTGTTTGTGAATACAGCAAAATGATGTCTTGTGTGGAAATAAAATTCCTGACATGGTCTTGTTTTCTTAGTTTTCTGTTGGACCTCAGCCAGCAGAACCCAGAGGTTGAGCTGGCTTTCAGCCAGCACCTGAGTGACTTAGGTGTGAACTTTTAAGGGTACAGTAAAAGGAATGAGGCCTACTAACAGGCTCTTTATTCCTCTGCCATGGGACCAGATTAAAATGCTTCCCCTTGTGTTTATCTCTGCTGCTGCTGCTGCTAAGTCACTTCAGTCGTGTCCGACTCTGTGCGACCCCATAGGCAGCAGCCCACCAGGCTCCCCCGTCCCTGGGATTTTCCAGGCAAGAACGCTGCAGTGGGTTGCCATTTCCTTCTCCAATGCATGAAAGTGAAAAGTGAAAGGGAAGTCGCTCAGTTGTGTCCGATTCTTGGCGACTCCATGGACTGCAGCCCACCAGGCTCCTCCACCTATGGGATTTTCCAGGCAAGAGTACTGGAGTGGGTCTCTAAGGAAAACTAAAAAGAACGAACATAGAAGGGGGCATCACTTGGTTGTACTATTTTCTAAGTTTGGAGAAGAGAAAAAAAGTTGGGTTCCTTGCCTCTGCCACCATTGTCAGAACCTGGCTTTCTTTTTAGTTCTATCACTGAAAATTTTATCATCTAAAATTCTATGATCTAAGGTTATGATATAAAAGAAAGATAAAACCCCTCAGAGCACCATGACTTCCTAATTTCCCTGGTTTTAAAATGGATTCCATGTCATTTGTGAATAGTCAGATGATGGTGACAGGAGATGAGATCTTGATGGTCACATCATGAAGATCCTCTCATTTAACAGATGGAGACATGAGACTATCAGCAAGCGATGAGTCACTGCAGGTCACATAACCAGCTGGTCACAAACCCAGAACTAGCCTCCAGGTCTCACTCTTTCTATTCTACCACTCCACAGTGTCCAAAGAAATGATTATGTTACAATAGTCAATGTTTTATTTAAATATATCTACTTGAAACTGTGTGTGTGAGTATGTATTTGTGTGTGCAGACACATCCCTATTGTGTAAAGATGATAGATACGGGTTTGGAGAACAGTGTTGGCCTTTTGATTTCTGGCGTCTGATGGTTTTACTTTGCTGTTCATGAGACAAAAAGGGAATAGAAAGAAGTCAAACTTCCCCAAGAGTCTGAGTTTACCTTCTTAATGACACGTTTATTTTTCCACGTCACATTTTGCAAAGAAGTGAGAAGTGGGCCTCCGCAACCTGGCCTGCTTTCCGTAGTTTTTGACATTACAATAACTTCCTTAGTTTAGCTGCATCTTTTACAAGATAGCTCATAAAAACTCAGAAGCTGGTTTCTTAGAGCACTTGCATCAGTGACTGTAATAGGATGCGACTTAGAAGAGAAATGGCAATAAAAAAAATTGAAGACAAAGTTGCACCTTATAGCCATCACCTTGATATAACTGTTTTTTTCACTTCTCCAAATTTCTTCTCAGTTTTTATCTGTAATATGTACATTTTTATACTTTCAATCATAGTTTATATAAACTTTCAAGATTAGCCTTTTCACTTAGATATACTATGTCTCATGTTAGAGGTTCTGCAACTATTTTGCTAAAAGAGGACATTATGTTCTAAGTTCATAGCTTATAATATATTTAATTATTCATCTATTGAAGAACATTTGGGTCATTTTCAGCTTATCTTTTTATTACATATAATGCTATGATAGAGAATTTTATAAACATAGCTATCCCTCTTACTTTTAAATTACTTTCTTAGGGAAAATAAAGATTATTTAGAAGTATTAAAATAATTATTTTAATTCCCCAAGGTAGGCTTCCCAGGTGGTGCTAGTGGTAAAGAATCCTCCTGCCAATGCAGGAGACATAAGAGATGCGGGTTCAAATCCCTGGGTTGGGATGATCCCCTGGAGGAGGGCATGGCAACCCGCTCCAGTATTCTTGCCTGAAGAATTCCATGGACAGAGAAGCCTGGTGGACTACAGTCCACAAGGTTGCAAAGAGTAGGATGTGACTGAAGCAACTCACCATGCACACACATGTACATTCCCCAAGGACAGACTTTTGTGAGGCATGAAATTTATATAATTTGGGGAAAGGGGATCTTTGAGAAAAAGAGTATAAACCTACAAATATAAATTGTTAGGATTCCTCTCAGTGCCATGAAGGCTCATCACAGTGAGGAGCCATAAGCTCAACTTGTAACAGCCTCAAATTGTCAAAGTGGTAAATGCTCAAATACTGTAATAATTGCAATTTCAACAGTAAGATATGAAATACTTCATCTCTGAAACCTCATGAGTACTGTGACTTAATTACTTTAGTACTATAATAACCTGGCTACATTTAACATGGATAATTTGCTTTAGTGTACTTGTTTTACTTACTAGAAAGATCTTGTTTCATTGCCTCTTGCTATATAGCAAACTATCCCAAACCTTGGCCTTCATAATATGGATTATGGCTCTAAGGTTGCAGGTGGACTGGTCTAGAGGGCTCATGATGACTTCATATTCTTACCTGGAATTTTGCAAATGTGACCAGAAGTTGGGACTCAACTGGGCTTGTTGACCAGAGTACCTGTATGTAGGCTATCCAGCACGATGGCCTCGGAGCAGTCAGACTTATGACGTGGCAGCTGACTTCACTCAGAGCAAGTTTTCAAAGAGAATTGGACAGAGCCTCCAAGACTTCTATGATGGAGATTTGGAAATCTCAAAACATTGCTTTTTCCACACTCTAAGTCAAGCAAATCTCTAAGGCCCATTTGGATTCAAGTGGAATTTCAGTGAGACGATTATACAGTTGAACTGGAAATCATTTTTAATCTACCACAGGGTAACACATTTTTCTTGCTTGTGTACTTCTTATATAAATTACCTGTTAAATAACATCTTATATTGTCAACATAATTATGAAGGTTTAAATAGAATATTAAATGACTTTATGATAGTAAGGAAAGAGAAATTTTGTAACCTGCATAAATCTATCAAATGTGCCTTTAATAGAGTTGAAAAGTCAGAATTACTTCAATAGCCAACTTAAATAAGGTCACTAGTTTATGGTTATATGTTACATATTGTATATATTATATCCTTATCTTCCATTTCTTTCTTTCATATTTATTTATTTTATTCATTTAGTAAGATGATAAAGATGGCACATTTAGGTATAGTCATGTCAAATAAATGGGCTTCCTAAGTGGCTCAGTGCTAAAGAATCCACCTGCTAAGCAGGAGACATGGGTTCGATCCCTGGGTCAGGAAGATCCTTTAGAGAAAGAAATGGAAACCCACTCCAGTATTCTTGCCCAGGAAGTTCTATGGACAGCGAGCCTGGCAGACTAAAGTCCATAGGGTCACAAAGAGACAGATACAGTTTGCAAGTACACAGTAGCAGCAGCATGTTAAATAAATGCTACAGGAAAATTAGCATAGAAGAAAGGACATGTGAGCCCTTTGCCTGTTTGCCCTTAGCCTCCATTTCTGTCCTTCTCTGCTCCTCTGTGTATTGTAGGTTTGTGATACCCCACAGATTGCCTTTCGGTTTTTATTGCCAGCAAGATTCCAGTTAGGTCTTGCCAATGGGAGGTCCTGCCAAGAGACTGAGAAATGAAGGAGGGGGAAAGTGACTCACTTCCTGATTTCAGCTTCTGGGCCTCCATCTGCAGCAGCAAAAAGTTATGAACTCTAAGCATCCTCTGACCATTTCAATAACATGGTACAAAATTCTTCCCTAATTCACACACCTGCCTTTTGGTGTACTCCTTGGCTATACCAGCACCAGAACCTGCAGTAGAGATCTTCAGTAACCTTGGCTCAGTTGAGTACTACCTCCTCAGCAGTTGAGCACCAGTTATACAAGGCCCAGTTATATTTCCAGCCACCCAGCTCTCTCCAGCACCTTATTTGTGGTCCAAGTATTGACACAGGACCCCTACTTGGTGTTTCCAGGGTCTCTTGAAGGACCGCAAAAATGTACTAGCAAGTGGGCAACTGGATTCTACAATCTCATCCTCCCTTTTGTTTCCTTGGTCTGGGAATAATAGCTCCTTCCTGCAGGTGTCAATATCTAGGTTAGTTCACATTCTGAATTTTTACTCTTTCAGACTTCTATGCTTGAAAGATCTCATATGATTTATTTTTTTTTTTTTTTACTGGACCCTGAGTGATACAGTAGGAGCTGTATTACTGCTAGTCATTTGCAGATGTGGATAAAGTATCTACTAAGGGAGAATATTCAGATCAGAGCAGCTGGAGCAAGAGAAAGGTGAGCAAGCCATCCATAAAATATTGGTGCTTTGTTACCTGAGTTTTTAACGCCACCCTTGTTTATGGGCTTTGTGTCACAGTACCAGTTGTGTTTTGCAGGAAAATACTGTCTTTTCGCAAAACAGAAAGCAAACATTATTGGGGGTAGTACTCATTTTTCTTGTCATTGTCAAATTGAATTTTGTAACAGCATAAGTCACAGGAATAGGTGCAGTGATTATTCTGTCATTGACAGTCATAGAAAGCCTCTCAAAAATGAAAGAGTGGGTTATTATAGGGGGGGAAAAAAAGCTTGCATTGAAAACCTTTCAGTTTTTATTTGTTTGACAAAAACTAACAGATTTTGGCTTTGTTGCTGTTTTGAAGCCATGAACTGTTCCAGATTTTTCATGTTTAGAATTATCTGTGCAGGCTGTGGGAATGGAAAAAGGCACTGCCAATTCCTTTTTGAAAAAAAGAGGGATGTTTATTTATTATGCCTTGACTCTTAAATTCATTTGTCAGTTCTGAAAAATTTGTATTGAGAAAAAAATTTTCTTTAATATCAAGATCCAGTAACAATTTATTAGTTAATGTATGGCCTTAATTATTATACAAATATTAAATAATAAAGTAGTAGAATCAAAATGTTTCAAATAAAGAAAGCGAAGCAGAAAACTGCTCACAATTAAGCATTTAATTTAGCATGGATGTAAGTATCTTTTATATTCAGAGGACAAAAATATTGTATATTGGACAAACATATAAAATAGTCCTGATTTATTTATTAACACCTTCAGTTCAGTTCAGTTGCTCAGTCATGTCCAACTCTTTGCAATGCCATGAATCACAGCATGCCAGGCCTCCCTGTCCATCACCAACCCCCAGAGTTCACTCAAACTCAGGTCCATCGAGTCAGTGATGCCATCCAGCCATCTCATCCTCTGTTGTCCCCTTCTCCTCCAGTCCCTCCCAGCATCAGAGTCTTTTCCAAAGAGTCAACTCTTCGCATGAGGTGGCCAAAGTACTGGAGTTTCAGCTTTAGCATCATTCCTTCCAAAGAACACCCAGGGCTGATCTCCTTTAGGATGGACTGGTTGGATCTCCTTGCAGTCCAAGGGACTCTCAAGAGTCTTCTCCAACACCACAGTTCAAAAGCATTGATTCTTCGGTGCTCAGCTTTCTTCACAGTCCAACTCTCACATCCATACATGACTACTGGAATAACCATAACCTTGACTAGATGGACCTTTGTTGGCAAAGTAATGTCTCTGCTTTTCAATATACCTTAAGCCTGGTATTATGGTTGTTATACAGTGGAAGTGACAAATAGATTCAAAGGATTAGATCTGATAGAGTGCCTGAAGAACTATGGATGGAGATTCATGATATTGTACAGAAGGCAGTGATCAAGACAATTCCTAAGAAAAAGACATGCAGAAAGCAAAATGGTTGTCTGACGAGGCCTTACAAATAGCTGTGGAAAGAAGGGAAGCTAAAGGCAAAGGAGAAAATGAAAGATGCACCCATTTGAATGCCGAGTCCCAAAGAATAGCAAGGAGAGATAAGAAAGCCTTCTTCAGTGATCAGAGCAAAGAAATAGAGGAAAACAATAGAATGGGAAAGACTAGAGATCTCTTCAAGAAAATTAGAGATACCAAGGGAACATTTCATGCAAAGATGAGCACAATAAACAACAGAAATGGTAAGGACCTAACAGAAGCAGAAGATATTAAGATGAAGTGGCAAGAATACACAGAAGAACTATACAAAAAAAGATCTTCATGACCCAGATAACTACAATGGTGTGATCACTCACTTAGAGCCAGACATCCTGGAATGTGAAGTCAAGTGGGCCTTAGGAAGCATCACTACAAACAAAGTTAGTGGAGGTGATGGAATTCCAGTTGAGCTATTTCAAATCCTAAAAGATGATGCTGTTAAAGTGCTGCACTCACTATGCCAGCAAATCTGGGATACTCAGCAGTGGCCACAGTACTGGAAAAGATCAGTTTTCATTCCAATCCCTAAGAAAGGCAATGCCAAAGAATGCTCTAACTACTGCACAATTGTACTCATCTCTAGCAAACTGTACGCTAGCAAACTAATGCTCAAAATTCTTTAACCAGGCTTCAACAGTATGTGAACCATAAACTTCCAGATGTTCAAACTGGATTTGTAAAAGGCAGAGGAATCAGAGATCAAATTGCCAACTTCTGCTGGATCATCAAAAAAGCAAGAGGAGTCCATAAAAACATCTACTTTTGCTTTATTGACTATGCCAAAGCCTTTGACTGTGTGGATCACACAAACTGGAAAATTCTTAAAGAGATGGGAATACCAAACCATCTAACCTGCCTCTTGAGAAATCTGTATGCAGGTAAAGAAGCAACAGTTAGAACTGGACATGGAACAACAGACTGGTTCTAAATCAGGAAAGGAGTACGTCAAGGCTATATACTGTCACTCTGCTTATTTAACTTCTGTGCAAAGTACATCATGAGAAACACTGGGCTGGAGGAAGCACAAGCTGGAATCAAGAACGCCAGGAGAAATATCAATAACCTCGGATATGCAGATGATACCACTCTTATGGCAGAAAGTGAAGAAGAACTAAAGAGCCTCTTGATGAAAGTTAGCTTAAAACTCAACATTTAGAAAATGAAGATCATGGCATCCAGTCCCTTCACTTTATGGCAAAGAGATGGGGAAACAATGGAAACAGTGAGCAACTTTATTTTGGGGGGCTCCAAAATCAGGGCAGATGGGCTCTAAAATCACTGCAGATGCAGATGGTCATCACTGCAGATGGTGACCAAAGTCATGAAATTAAAGGATGCTTGCTCCTTGGAAGAAAAGCTATGACCAACCTAGATAGCATATTAAAAAGCAGAGACATTACTTTACCAACAAATGTCCATGTAGTCAAAGCTATGGTTTTTCCAGTAGTTATGTATGGATGTGAGAGTCAGACTGTAAAGAAAGCTGAGCGCCAAAGAATTTATGCTTTTGACCTGTGGTGTTGGAGAAGACTCTTGAAAGTCCCTTGGACTGCAAGGAGATCCAACCTGTCCATCCTAAAGGAAATCAGTCCTGAATAGTTATTGGAAGGACTGATGCTAAAGCTGAAACTCCAGTACTTTGGCCACCTGATGTGAAGATCCAACTCATGGGAAAAAAACCCTGATGTTGGGAAAGATTGAAGGCAGGAGGAGAATGGGACAACAGAGATGAGATGGTTGGATGGCATCACTGACGCAATGGACATGAGTTTAAGTAAGCTCTGGGAGTTGGTAAAGGACAGGGAGGCCTGGTGTGCTGCAGCCCATGGAGTTGTAAAGATTTGGACACAACTGAGTGACTGGACTGAACTGATGGTTATCAAATGCCAAAATGGATAATTATCTTTCTATCTTTATAGCATGATGCATTTATAGTTATTTTGTATCATAGATATCCTTCTTTTAGGATTAAGTTACTTTGGAATACAAAAGTCAAGCTAAGTTTATTTATTATAGCCAGTGGGGCTTATTTAGAATATCATTTCATGTGGCTATCTTTGTGCGCATGGAGAACAAATACTTCAAATTGATAAACAGTCTAGATCGAGATTACCTATTCAGATCTTCACAGAAGGAGGACTTTTAGGATAGCTGTAAAGGCTAAAGAGAATACAGATGTTTACTAGTTACCAACTATATAAATATGTAGATAATCCCATGGATGGAGGAGCCTGGTAGGCTGCAGTCCATGGGGTCGCTAAGAGTTGGACACAACTGAATGACTTCCCTTTCACTTTTCACTTTCATGCATTGGAGAAGGAAATGGCAACCCACTCCAGTGTTCTTGCCTGGAGAATCCCAGGGACAGGGGAGCCTGGTGGGCTGCCGTCTATGGGGTCGCACAGAGTTGGACACAACTGAAGTGACTTAGCAATAGCAGTAGCAATTAGGAGAATGAAGATATTTGTGATTGTCTGGTCTACTCATTTACAATGAGACATGTTAATTCTCACATGTAGCATAGATAATAATAGATTATAAGGTAGGTTAGAAAATGGAGTCTCATATACTTTCCTGACTCTTTCTCTCATTCTCCCTTTTTTGTTCATCTCTCTGTGTTTGTGTCTGACTCTTTGTCTCTGTCTCTGTCTCTCTCACCTTCTCATATTAGCTGGCAGCCTTTCTCACTTTGGTCTAGAACCAGTAGATAGTGGAACTTATGCCATTTCTTGGTTAGTCTTCCCAGAGCTTTCACACTATGGTGGGCATTTCTTTCAAGAAAACCATTCATGTAAACTACCTATATGCCACATTTGCAAACCACCTAGACAACCTTCACAAAGTTCCATCAATTTGTTACATGTAATTTTTGGTCTGTTTTTTAGAAAATTTTTTAGAAAAAAGCTGGTTTTAGAAAAGGCAGAGGAACCAGAGATCAAATTGCCAACATCTGCTGGATCATAGAAAAAGCAAGAGAGTTCCAGAAAAACATCTATTTCTGCTTTATTGACTATGCCAAAGCCTTTGACTATGTGGATCACAATAAA
>NW_011492846.1:413118-413662 GCF_000754665.1 Bison bison bison | reverse complement strand
GCCAAAGCCTTTGACTATGTGGATCACAATAAACTGTGGAAAATTCTGAAAGAGATGGGAATACCAGACCACCTGACATGCCTCTTGAGAAATCTGTATGCAGGTCAGGAAGCAACAGTTAGAACTGGACATGGAACAACAGACTGGTTCCAAATAGGAAAATGAGTACGTCAAGGCTGTATATTGTCACCCTGCTTATTTAACTTCTGCGCAGAGTACATCATGAGAAACGCTGGGCTGGAAGAAACACAAGCTGGAATCAAGATTACCAGGAGAAATATCAATTACCTCAGATATGCAGATGACACCACCCTTATGGCAGAAAGTGAAGAGGAACTCAAAAGCCTGTTGATGAAGGTGAAAGAGGAGAGTGAAAAAGTTGGCTTAAAACTCAACATTCAGAAAATGAAGATCATGGCATCTGGTCCCATTACTTCATGGGAAATAGATGGGGAAACAGTGGAAACAGTGTCAGATTTTATTTTTGGGGGCTCCAAAATCACTGCAGATGGTAACTGCAGCCATGAAATTAAAAGACGCTTAC
>NW_011492846.1:410615-413018 GCF_000754665.1 Bison bison bison | reverse complement strand
AAGGAATGATACTAAAGCTGAAACTCCAGTATTTTGGCCACCTCATGCAAAGAGTTGACTCATTGGAAAAGACTCTGATGCTGGGAGGGATTGGGGGCAGGAGGAGAAGGGGATGACAGAGGATGAGATAGCTGGATGGCATCACTGACTCGATGGATGTGAGTCTGAGTGAACTCTGGGAGTCGGTGATGGACAGGGAGGCCTGGTGTGCTGCCATTCATGGGGTCGCAAAGAGTCGGACACGACTGAGCGACTGAACTGAACTGAACTGAATCCAGGTCTTTACTTTCTCAGCTCTCAATTAGAAGTTCATTCTTTCATTTTACTGCATATTTTACTGAGTACCTCCTATACACTAGAAACTTATCTAGATCCTAGGGATACAACAGGGAACAAAATAGACAAATAAATAAGTCTTTAGTCTGTGGTGCTTATATTCTAGTGTAGGGAATATAGGACATAAAATAAATTAGTCTTATGTATTGCATATTAGAGGTTATAGGCGGCATGGAGAAAAAGAAGATAGACAAATGCAATGAAGGATGTGTATTGAATTAATAATTTTAGTCAAGGGGCCAAGGAAAGTGTCATTTATGAGGTGATATTTTGGTAGGTATATAAAGATGCTGATGAAGTCACCACAGATATCTGGGGAAGGAGATTTTTAGGCAGAGAAATCAATAAACATAAAGGCCATGAGGCAGGAATGTGCCTATTGTGTTTGAAGCACAGTAAGGCCAGTGTGAATGGAGTCACGTGATGTAGGAGAGGGTATAGAAGATGACCTCAGACTGGGTATAGGGTCAGGTGTTTTGGACTAAGTTCCTACAGATCATATGATGTTGTCTTTTACTTGGTTGGAAGCCATTGCAAGGTTTTGAATAAATGAATGTTATGATCTGAGTGACCTGACTGTTCAAGGAGGAGAGAGTAATAAGCTACATTGCATGATGTTGATGGATTAAAGACATTGAATGAGAATTTACCATTGAAATTGGCAACGGGAACTCATAGGTGACCTTGACAAAAGCATTTCTGATGGAGTGGACAGTAGGTAAAAATGATGGGAGGGCACTGAGAATAAGAAAAAAATAATTATGGATGAATAGAGAAGGTATTTTTGTGTGTCTGTTTTTGCTATAAAGGGAAGATGGGAAATGGGTGGAACCTAGAGGGTATAGTAAGGTCAAGATGGTTTGGTTGACTTTTTAAAAAGATGTCCAAAGTATCAGCATGTTTTTATGCATATAGGAAAGATGCAACAGAAGGGAATACACTTGTGATGCTGGAAAGAGAGTTTTGATGCATTTCTTTGAATAGATTACTAGGTATGGAACCTGCATATCTGTAGAGCCAGGGATACTTGGCTGGCAGTACCAACAGTTCATCCTCAGTAATGGGAAAGAAACCCAAGCACATGATCCAAAGATAGGTAGTTCAAAAGATGTGTTGGTAAGAACAGGTGGAAATTCTCTCTAAACGCTTTTTTTTTTTTTTGTCCTCAGTAAAATACGAAGGAAGATTATCAGCTAAAAATGAAAACCAAGGAGGGTGTTAGAGATTCAACAAGAAAGGAGAGGGGCATGTATGTGCCTGGGATTTTAAGTAAGATTGCCTGGCAACTTTAGGAACTAACCACCTGGCATTAGTGTGTGTGCTTTTCTTCATCTATGAGCACTTTCTGGATTATGGTTAATAGGTTCAGTGTTGGGTTTCACCAAGGTACGGTTCCAATGGTTAGTATTGATAGAACTTGTAGAAACATTTGGAAAGTTAAGGAGGAAGGCAGGAAGGTGGTTGTAGTGACCATTCTTGTCATTTAAACTGTGAATAGAGGAAGAACTATTTGAAGAGGAAACAGGTGACAGGCAGTGAAACAGTGATACAATCAGTAGGTTGCTGGTCCAATAGGGTAAAGAAATCAAGGAATTGCCATGAAATATTAATTCATATTAGAGTTCATATCAATTTTAAGAATTTTTCTTTGTTCCCATGTGGTTTATCCTTCATCTTGTTTTTCCTTTAAACAGATCCATCTTTAGACATTCAGTTCAGTTCAGTCACTCAGTCGTGTCTGACTCTTTGCAACCCCATGAATTGCAGCATGCCAGGCCTCCCTGTCGATCACCAACCCCCAGAGTTCACTCAAACTCAAGTCCATCGAGTCAATGATGCCATCCAGCCGTCTCATCCTCTGTCATCCCCTTCTCCTCCTGCCCCCAGTCCCTCCCAGCATCAGAATCTTTTCCAATGAGTCAACTCTTCACATCAGGTGACCAAAGTATTGGAGTTTCAGCTTTAGCATCAGTCCTTCCAATGAACACCCAGGATTGATCTCCTTCAGAATGGACTGGTTGGATCTCCTTGCAATCCAAGAGACTCTCAAGAGTCTTCTCCAGAATG
>NW_011492846.1:402070-410515 GCF_000754665.1 Bison bison bison | reverse complement strand
AACCATAGCCTTGACTAGACGGACCTTTGTTGGCAAAGTAATGTCTCTGCTTTTCAGTATGCTATCTAGGTTGGTCATAACTTTCCTTCCAAGGAGTAAGCGTCTTTTAATTTCATGGCTGCAGTCACCATCTGCAGTGATTTTGGAGACATTAGGTATGATTTAATTACTACTGTCCTCTCTATGTGAAATAATATTTTCATAATAATATACACTCATTGAAATTTAAAAAATAGAGAAAAGGAAAATGAAAATCACTGAAAGAGTCTTACCACTTAAACAAATGTATTGGTAGTATTATTGTGTATGTTAGGTTTTTAATATCTCTGTCCTGTTTCTCTTCATGATGTTTCATGATTTTCTACCATGTTTAAGTTTTTTCATTTCAACATAGTCTTATAAAAATACTTACTGCCAATCCTAAAGGAGATAAGTCCTGGGTGTTCATTGGTAGGACTGATGTTGAAGGTGAAACTCCAATACTTTGGCCACCTGATGCAAAGAGCTGACTCATTTGAAAAGACCCTGATGCTGGAAAAGATTGAGGGCCAGAGGAGAAGGAGACGACAGAGGATGAGATGGTTGGATGGCATTACCGACTCAATGGACATGGATTTGGGTGGACTGGGAGTTGGTGATGGACAGGGAAGCCTGGCGTGCTGTGGTTCATGGGGTCACAAAGAGCTGGACATGACTGAGTGGCTGAACTGAACTGAACTGATTCCTATATAAACAATGAAAAATAGGAAAGAGAAATTAAGGAATGAATCCCATTCACCATTGCAACAAAAAGAATAAAATATCCAGGAATAAATCTACATAAGGAGACAAAAAAAATGACACAGAAAATTATAAGACACTGATGAAAGAAATCAAAGATGACATAAATAGATGGAGAGATATTCCATGATCCTGGTAGGAAGAATCAATATTGTGAAAAGGACTATACTACCAAATGCAATTTACAGATTCAGTGCCATCTCTAGCAAATTACCAATGGCATTTTTCACATAACTAGAACAAAATGTTTCACAATTCATATGGAAACACAAAAGACCCTGAATAGCTAAAGCAGTCTTGAGAAAGAATGGGACTGGAGGAATCAATCTTCCTGACTTGAGAGTATACTACAAAGCTATAGTCATCAAGGCAGTATGGCACTGACACAAAAACAGAAATATAGACCAATGGAATAAGATAGAGAGCCCAAAGGTAATGCATGGAACTATGGGTACCTTATTTTTTGACAAAGGAGGCAAGAATATACAATGGGGCAAAGACAGCCTCTTCAATAAATGGTACTGGAAAAACTGGACAGCTGCATGGAAAAGAATGGAATTAGAACTCTTCCTAATGCCACACACTAAGAAATGGAGAGATATTCCAAGTCAAAATGGATTAAAGACCTAAATGTAAGACCAGAAACTATAAAACTCTTAGAGGAAAACATAGGCAGAACACTTGATGACGTAAATCAAAGCGAGGTCTTCTATGACCCACCTCCTAGAGTAAAGGAAATATGGGGAGGGATGGGGAACACATGTATACCTGTGGCGGATTCATTTCGATATATGGCAAAACCAATACAATATTGTAAAGTTAAAAAATAAAATAAAAAAAATAAACAATTGGGGCCTATTTAAATTTAAAATCTTTTGCACAGCAAAGGAAACTACAAACAAGGTGAAAGAACAACCCTAAGAATGGGAGAAAAAAATAGCAAAAGAAACAACTGACAAAGAATTAATTTCCAAAATATGCAAGCAGCTCATACAACTCAATTCCAGAAAAACAAACAACCCAATCAAAAAGTGGGAAAAAAGACCTAAAAAGTCATTTCTCCAAAGAAGACATACAGATGGTTAAGAAACACATGAAAAGATGCTCAACACCTCTCATTGTTAGAGAAATCCAAATCAAAACTACAATGAGATACCACCTCACACCAGTCAGAATGGCCATCATGAGAAAGTCTACAAACAATAAATGCTGGAGAGGGTGTGGAAAAAAGGGAGCCCTCTTGCATTGCTGGTAGGAATGTACATTGATGCGGCTACTATGGAAGACGGAATGGAGATTCTTTAAAAAGCTAGGAATAAAACCACCATATGACCTCCAAGGCATATACTCAGAGGAAATCAAAATTGAAAAAGACACATTTATCCCAATATTCATTGCAGCGCTATTTACAATAGCTAGAACGTGGAAGCAACCTAGATGTGTATCGACAGCTGTGATACATAAATACAATGGAATACTATTCAGCTATAAAAAGGAACACGTTTGAGTCAGTTCTATTGTGGTGGATGAACCTAGAGCCTATTATACAGATTGAAGTAAGACAGAAAGAGAAATGTAAATAGTGTATACTGATGCATATATATTAAATCTAAAAGATGGTACTGATGAAATAATTTTCAGGGCAGCAATGGAGAACAGACATAGAGAACTGACTTATGGACATGGTGGGAGGGGAAGAAGGAGATGGTGAGATGTATGAGGAGAGTAACATGGGAATTTACAATACCATATGTAAAATAGAAAGCCAACAGGAATTTGCTGTATGAATCAGGGAACTCAAACAGGGTCTCTGTGACAATCTAGAAGAGTGGGATGGGGAGGGATATGGAAGGGAGGTTCAGGAGGGAGGGGACATGGGGGTATCTATGGCTGCTTCTTGTTGATTTATGACAGAAAACAACAAAATTCTGTAAAGCAATTATTCTTAAAAAAATTAAAAAGTGCATCTCTGACCTTTCATTTCAGCTCCCTCCAGTGCAGGCCTACCTGTCTGCCCCCAACTCCTCTCCATTTCAGTGCATCCAAGCATAACTTATTAAACAGAAAAAAAAAAAAAAACCTTCATGCTGTTACATACTTCCACCAAGATTACATTTAATGACTGTATAATGTTCTAATGAATCCATTACAATGAATCCATTGTAATCCATTTTTTTCTACATTATGGGATATTTATAATAATTTACTTTGGCATTAAAATTGTGTGGCGATGAATGTTTTTATGAATGATTTTAAAATTATTGTTTAGATCTCCTAAGGAATTTTATATGTTCATTCTTCCTTTTTTTATTTTTTTAATTTTATTTTATTTTTAAACTTTACATAATTGTATTAGTTTTGCCAAATATCAAAATGAATCCGCCACACCAGTCCTTAGACACTTTTATTTTCTTCAAGTGAATCCTCTCAAAATTTCCAGATAGTATTTTGAAACCTTTTCCAGTGAATTTAAATAGAACAGATAATTCTTTCATTTTCAGTATTTTAGGTTCCTTTTATTTATTTTATTATCTTACCCATTTTTCAATATGATACTACATTTTTATGGTGCTCCATCCTGACCACAGCTGTAAATTCACATGTCCTGTTGTTTTTGTGATTAAGATAATGATTTATTCTAACTTCTAGTTACTTAGTTTGGCATTAAATATTTTATACTTATGGACCAGTTTTTATGTTGAAGGTTTCCAGATCCATTTAGAATGTTGATAAATGCTTCATCTCATTTATATTGTAAAACTCAAAAACATCCCAGTTAGTAGGTCCCTTTGAGTTTATAAGAATCAAAGATGCATTTAGATTACAAGGGGTCCTGGAGAGGCAACATGAGGATGTGAGGAAGAAAAACAACATGAGAAACCAACGAGCAGGGCATTACTGACCTGGAATACAATTACGGATGTAACCGGCACTCTGGCCATGTGGTAGCAGTTGTAGTTGGTCCTTCAGGGGAGCTACTCAAGGCCTTCTACTTTAGGATTTTCAGGGACATTACCTACAGATTACTCTGGTTTTACTCTATGACAGTGTGGACCCCAGAGCAATATTTTTGCACTTTGGCTCTTGACTCTTTTACTTCTTTGCTATATGACATTAGGTAAGTAAACTAATCTCTACATACCTCAGTTTCCCTCACTGCAAAATGGAGATAATAATATCACTTACCTACGATGCAGATTCGGAGAAGGCAATAGCACCCCACTCCGATACTCTTGCCTGGAACATCCTATGGACAGAGGAGCCTGGTGGGCTGCAGTCCATGGGGTTGCTAAGAGTTGGACAGGACTGAGTGACTTCACTTTCACTTCACTATGCAGGTTAGAGGAGATAACAGATGAAAAGTACTTAGAACACTACCTAGCACAGAGTATACCTAGTAATCTTTACCTGTTATTAGTTACTGCAAGTTTAAGTTAACCTATATTAGACAAACTCTTATTTCTGTCAGATTTCCCTTATTTCCAGTCCCTCTATTTTCTATTATTTTATTCACAATGATTTTTAAATATTAATAGTAATATTTACTGTATTCTCTGTTTTTACGCTTTTCCCTTTGTAACTAAGCAGATTAGGTATTCTTTAAAAATTTTCTTCATAGATTATAATCTACTTAAAAGAATGTTTCTATTTTCTTCCATATATTTTCTAAGTGCCATCTCATTTTTAGCTTGGACATCCAACCTTATCCAAAGAAACTTCCTTATATTCTTGTCTTTCTTCCATGATTACATGTCATTTTCAGTCAATTTGTCTCTTTGGTTAAGTTGGAATGTTCATTTTGGTTATTGTTTGAATATCAGAATATGTATTTTAGAATAATACATGTTTTTATATAGTCTTATGAAAGCTTGCAATAGATATTGTAAGATATATATTTTAATAATCATAATATAATAATGTAAAATAGATATTACAGTCTTATAAGAACTTACAATAGATATTGTAGATAGATAGAGGTGGAATTTTAAAGAGCAATTTGTCAGTCTCTTATTAATTCTTAAAAGAGCAAATTTTAAACCTCTGTACAAATAACAATTTGTTAGTAACTCAAGTTCAGCTTTTTACTTCTTAAGACTGAGACTCCTCCTCCATAGTCTCACCAGGAGGCTAAAGAGACTCATGATACATGTTTAGAAACTTGGAATAGGGAATAAAAGGAATATTGAAAATTTTGTCAAACCAATAAAAGAAAGAAAAATAAGTAAAAATACAATATGAAGTGGTAGAAATAAGTAAAAATCATGACATTTGATGACTTTTAAATGATTATAAAATGATAGAATTCAACTATTTAAAGACAGAGATTAATAATCAATGTGAATTCTTAAAAATCCAGCTGTTAGCTGTTTATGGTAGCATACCTAATAACCAATCAAAAGTGCTGAAATAAAGAGAAAAAGACATCACACAAATACTGAATTTCCTTGAGTTTCAGGCACCATTCCATTTTAAAACACACCCAAATAAAAATTTAGGTCAAAAACATTCATAGTGATAAAGAGAAATGCTAGAGAAAAATAAAGAGAAAATCCATTAAAGAAACATAACTACTGCTTCCCTGGTGACACAGTGGTAAACAATCTGCCTGTGATAAAAGAGTCATGGGTTCAGTTCCTGGGTTGGGAAGATCCCCTGGAGAAGGAAATGGCAACCCACTCCAGTACTCTTGCCTGGAGAATCCCATGGAGGGAGCCTGTAGGCTACAGTCCATGGGGTCACAAAGAGTTGGACACGACTGAGTGACTTCACGTTCACTTTCCAGCAGAAATTTATAAATCAAACAGGTATAAAATAACTGTAAGGATAGAGTAAGCTTGAACAATGTAGCTTAATAATTTCATCTAATAAGTAAAACTGGATAGAACAATTTCATGCATAACGTTAGTAATTTGTCCTTTAATTTCAAATATTGTTTGTGTATTTCCAAATTTTAAAATGAAAAAAATTAACATGTATTATATATCACACAAAACCCTGAACTTCTTTCCTACAAATGTAACAGAAAGCTACTAAAACATATGTGCATGAAATACTATGTAGTTAATATAGATATATAAAAAAATATTGCTTAGTTCCAGTAGCTTAAAAATTCATAACCCCTTTATTTATACTATCTTTATTTTGCAGTGACTACTTATGATTCTGATGTTCTACTGGTTGAATTTGAAATGAAACTTTGCTGCTGTTGTTCAGTCACTAACTCATGTCCGATTCTTCCCAACCCCGTGGACTGCAGCATGCCAAGCTTTCCTGTCCTTCACTATGTCCTGAAATTTGCTCAAATTCGTGTCCATTCAATCAGTGATTCTATCTAATGATCTCATGCTCTGCTTCTCCCTTCCCCTCTTGCCCTCAATCTTTCCCAGCGTAAGGGTTTTTTCCAATGAGTCAGCTCTTCACATCGGGTGGCCAAAGTATTGGAGCTTCAGCATCAGCACGAGTCCTTCCAATGAATATTCAGGGTTGATTTCCTTCAGGATTGATCAGTTTGATCTTCTTGCTATCCAGGAGACTCTCAAGAGTGTTCTCCAGCTCCACAGTTTGAAAGCACCAATTCTTCAGCACTCAACCTTCTTTATGGTCCAACTCTCACATCTGTACATGACTACTTGAAAAACCATAGCTTTGACTATGGGTTTTTGTTGGCAGAGTGATGTCTCTGCTTTTTAATATGCTGTCTAGGTTGGTCATAACTTTCCTTCCAAGGAGCAAGATTTTTAATTGCATGGCTGCAGTCACTGTCTACAGTGATTTTGGAGCCTGAGAAAATAAAGTCCGTCACTGCTTCCACTTTTTCTCCTTCTATTTGCCATGCAGTGATGGGACCAGATTCCATGATTTTAGTTTCTTTGATGTTGAGTTTTAAGCCAAATTTTTTACTCTCCTCTTTCATCTTCATCAAGAGACTCCATAATTCCTCTTCACTTTCTGCCATTAGAGTGATATCATCTGCATATCTGAGGTTAATGATATTTCTCCCGGCAATCTTGATTCCAGTTGTGATTCATCCAGTCCACATTTCACATGATGTACTCTGCATAGAAGTTAAATAAACAGGATGGCAATAGCCTTTTTGTACTCCTTTTCCCATTTTGAACCTGTCTGTTGTTCCATGTCTGGTTCTAACTATTGCTTCTTGACCCATATACAGGTTTCTCAGGATACAGGGAAGGTGGTCTGGTACTCCTATCCCTTTAAGAATTTTCCACAGTTTGATGTAATTCACACAGTCAAAGGCTTTTGCTTAGGCAATGAAGCAGAAGTAGATGCTTTTCTGGAATTCTCTTGATTTTTCTATGATCTGACGAATGTTGGCAATTAGATCTCTGGTTCCTCTTGCTTTTCTAAATCCAACTTGTACATCTGGAAGTTCTAGTTCATGTGCTGCCAAAGCCTAGCTTGAAGAATTTTGAGCATATATTTAATAGCATGTAAAATAAGCACAATTGTATGGTAGTTTGAGCATTCTTTGTCATTGCCCTTCTTTGAAACTGGAATGAAAATCGACCTTTTCCAGTCCTGTGGCCACTTCTTAATTTTCCAAATTTGCTGGCATATTCAGTGCAGCACTTTAACAGCATCATCTTTTTAGGATTTTAAATAGCTCACCTGGAATTCCATCACCTCCACTAGATTTGTTTGTAATAATGCTTCCTAAGGTCCACTTGAATTTGCACTCTGGGATGTATGGATCTAGGTGAGTGGTCACACCATCATAGTTACCCGGGTAATTAAGAACTTTTTTGTATAGTGGAAAATTCTTAAAGAGATGGGAATACCAGACCACCTGATCTGCCTCTTGAGAAATATGTATACAGGTCAGGAAGCAACAGTTAGAACTGGACATGGAACAACAGACTGGTTCCAAATAGGAAAAGGAGTTCGTCAAGGCTGTATATTGTCACCCTGTTTATTTAACTTATATGCAGAGTACATCATGAGAAACGCTGGACTGGAAGAAACACAAACTGGAATCAAGATTGCCGGGAGAAATATCAATCACCTCAGATATGCAGATGACACCACCCTTATGGCAGAAAGTGAAGAGGAACTCAAAAGCCTCTTGATGAAAGTGAAAGTGGAGAGTGAAAAAGTTGGCTTAAAGCTCAACATTCAGAAAACAAAGATCATGGCATCCTGTCCCACCACTTCCTGGGAAATAGATGGGGAAACAGTGGAAACAGTGTCAGACTTTGTTTTTTTGGGCTCCAAAATCACTGCAGATGGTGACTGCAGCCATGAAATTAAAAGACACTTACTCCTTGGAAGGAAAGTTATGACCAACCTAGATAGCATATTGAAAAGCAGAGACATTGCCAACAAAGGTCCATCTAGTCAAGGCTATGGTTTTTCCTGTGGTCATGTATGGATGTGAGAGTTGGACTGTGAAGAAGGCTGAGCACCGAAGAATTGCTGCTTTTGAACTGTGGTGTTGGAGAAGACTCTTGAGAGTCCCTTGGACTGCAAGGAGATCCAACCAGTCCATTCTGAAGGAGATCAGTCCTGGGTGTTCTTTGGAAGGAATGATGCTAAAGCTGAAACTCCAGTACTTTGGCCACCTCATGCGAAGAGTTGACTCATTGGAAAAGACTCTGATGCTGGGAGGGATTGGGGGCAGGAGGAGAAGGGGACAACAGAGGATGC
>NW_011492846.1:393118-401970 GCF_000754665.1 Bison bison bison | reverse complement strand
GGAAAAGACTCTGATGCTGGGAGGGATTGGGGGCAGGAGGAGAAGGGGACAACAGAGGATGAGATGGCTGGATGGCATCACTGACTCAATGGACGTGAGTCTCAGTGAACTCTGGGAGTTGGTGATGGACAGGGAGGCCTGGCGTGCTGCGATTCATGGGGTCGCAAAGAGTCGGACACGACTGAGCAACTGATCTGATCTGATCTGATCTATGTATTCTGGCCACCTTTTCTTAATCTTTTCTGCTTCTGTTAGATCCTGACCATTTCGGTCCTTTATCAAGCCCATCCTTATAGTAAATATTCCCTTGATCTCTCCAGTTTTCTTGAAGAGATCTCTAGTCTTTCCCATGCAATTGTTTTCTCTATTTCTTTGCATTGTTCATTTAAGAAGGGCTTCTTATCTATCTCGCCTTCCTGTTCTCTGGAACTCTGTGTTCAGTTGGGTATATCTTTCCCTTTCTCTCTTGCCTTTCACTTCTCTTCTTTCCTCAGCTATTTGTAAAGACTCCTCAGACAACGATGTTGCCTTCTTGCATTTCTTTTTCTTGGGGATGGTTTTGGTCACTGCCTCCTGTAAGCAAAAATTTGACTTAGGTCATACCTTAATGGCCTAGTGGTTTTCCCTAGTTTCTTCAATTTGGCCGTAAGCAATTTGACTTAGGTCGTACCTTAATGGCCTAGTGGTTTTCCCTAGTTTCTTCAATTTGAGCATGAATTTGGAATAAGGAACTGATGATCTGAGCCACAGTCGGCTCCAGGTCTTGTTTTTGCTGACTGTATAGAGCTTCTCCATCTTTGGCTGCAAAGAATACAATCAGTCTTATTTTGGTATTGACTACTTGGTGATATCCCTGTGTAGAGTTGTCTCTTGTGTTGTTGGAAATGGGTGTTTGCTGTGACCAATGCATTCTCTTGACAAACTTTGTTAGTCTTTGCTCTGCGTCATTTTGTACTCCAAAGGCAAACTTGCCTATTACTCCAGGTATCTCTTGACTTCTTACTTTTCTATTCCATTTCCCTGTGATGAAAAGTACACTTTTTTTTCGGTTTTAGTTCTCAAAGGTCTTATCATAGAACTGGTCAACTTCAGCTTCTTCAGCATTAGTGGTTGGGCCATAGACTTGGATTATCGTGATGCTGAGCAGTTTGCCTTGAAAGCAAACCAAAATCATTCTGTCATTTTTGAGATTGCACCCAAGTACTGCATTTTAGACTCTTTTATTGACTTTGAGGCCTACTCCATTTCTTCTAAGGAATTATTGCCCACAGCTGTAGATATAATGGTCATCTAATTATATTCACTCTTTTCTGTCCATTTTAGTTTACTGATTCCTAAGATGTCAATGTTCACTCTTGCCATCTCCTTGACCACATCCAATTTACTTTGATTCATAGACCTAACATTCCAGTTTCTTATTCAATATTGTTCTTTCCAGGGTAAAACTTTACTTTCACTACCAGACACATCCACTACTGGCCGTCATTTTCACTTTGGCCCAGCTTCTTCATTCTTTCTGGAGCTATTTCTCCACTCTTCCCTTGTAGCATATTAGGCATCTTCTAACCAGTGGGGGCTCATCTTCTGGTGTCATATCTTTTTGCCTTTTCATATTTTTTATGGGGTTCTTGTGGCACAAATACTGGAGTGGTTTACCATTCTCTCCTCCAGTAGACCACGTTTTTGAGAACTCTTCACGATGACCTGTCCATTTTGGTTTGCCCTGCATGGCATGGCTCATAGCTTTATTGAGTTATGCAAACCCCTTTGCCACAACAAGTCTGTGGTCCATGAAGGGGACCATGTTTTGTCAGAGCTCTTCACTATGTCCCATCCATCTTGGATAGCTCTGCAGGGCATGTCTTACAGCTTCATCAAGTCATGCAAGCCCCTTTGCCACGACATGGCTTTGATCCATGAAACCTTAGGTTTTTAGCTAAAAATATTCCTTTGAATTTAGGGGAAATAAACATATTTTTTTTCCTAGAGAGACTGTCAATAGGTCCTAATGAGAGGTTCACATGTTATGTAAAATTTGTGTATTAAAAGCTGGAAAGCTTTTACTGGGAAATGTTAACTAGGGAGATGCTCTTTGGGGACATATCTATATGTATGTTTGTATGTATGTGGTAAGCTAGAAAATGCTACCCTGAACATAAGAAAACTCTTTTGGCCTAAACATAACCAAGATTTATGCTAAAAACAGGCTTTTATATTATTTTAGTATCCAAAAGTGTCTCCATATAGATCTTATAGTACTAAGAGAAAGAAAAGAGGAATACATAAACCCCAACAAAGCATGATAAGGGAGAGAGTATTTGTCCTTAAAGCCTAAAGTAGCACTGGTCTTAGAAATGATCCCTGGGCTATATCAGGAAGGGCCATGCCACTTACAGGGAAGAGAGATTCCTACATGTTTCCTTTATCACCTTGAAATCCCATGTCTCTTATAATGTCCCAATAAGTGTTTTGCCCCAGGTTTGACTTGTAGAAATGGGCATCTTGAGCTGCCTATATTTTATGATGTATATTTTATGCTTGTCCAAAACAAAATGAAACAAATATATTCAACATATGTAGTCTCATATATATGAGAATATTCTAATATTCAGGAATATATTCTCATCACCTTTAATTATGATTCAGTGGCTCTCAATGTTTGTTGTGCATCAGAATCTTCTGGGACATTTTTATAAAAAATAATGATACCTGGGTTCTACTCCAGGCTCTTGTAACAGGTTCTGGACATCAGTGTTTTTTTGTTTATTTGTTTTTAAGTTTCATGGTTGATGATGCAGAAGAATGGCTGCAAATCTCGATTTTACATTAAACTAGTTAGGGCAGTCAGTCAGGGGGCTGGAAGCAAGACCATCACAAAGCTCCCAAGCAGCAGTCCAGGAAGACTCCGACCTGGCACCAGGTGGCGCTGTGGGCACAAATCTGAGCCTCCTTCCGGTTTCCTCAGCTGAACACATGGAATCCACCAACTGTCACAGAGCAGTGAGGGTCTCAGGAGAGGGAAACGCAGCCCTCTACCTTGAGAATTCCACCTGCTTTGAAAGAAAGGGGAGAGGCGGAGGAAGGGAAAGGAAGAGTTCCTTCTGGAAATGTTCGAATTTCTTTTGGGGGAAGTGAGAGAGTTCGATTTTTCAGTCTGATTTGATGAAGTAAAAAGGACAGTGATGGATAAGTCTATTCATCCCATTCTGGATGGTTTCCTTTGTATTTAATTTGCTATTTCTATTAGAATTTAACACATGAAAATAGAACCAACAAAGTCTAATTTAAACATTAAAATTTGCCATTCCTGATGGCTCAGTTATGGGTATGTTTACTTTTTTCTTCATGATGATTTTAAATATTTAAAAATGTTTACAGATAGAAGGAATGTATATTGACTATTTCACATCCTCTATGTGGGACCATGTGTTTGTCTAATATAGTGTAATTAATATAGTGTAATTACTGGAGAAGGAAATGGCAACTCACTCTAATATTCTTGCCTGGAGAATCTCATGAACAGAGGAGACTGGCAGGCTACGGTCCATGGGGTCACAACAGTTAGACACGCGGCACCCCACTCCAGTACTCTTGCCTGGAAAATCCCATGGATGGAGGAGCCTGGTGGGCTGCAGTCCATGGGGTTGCTAAGAGTTGGACACGACTGAGCGACTTCACTTTCACTTTTTCACTTTCATGCATTGGAGAAGGAAATGGCAACCCACTCCAGTGTTCTTGCCTGGAGAATCCCAGGGGCAGGAGAGCCTGGTGGGCTGCTGTCTATGGGGTCACACAGAGTCGGACACGACTGAAGTGACTTAGCAGCAGCAGCAGCAGCAACTAAACAGCATATTGTAATTACAGTGACAACCATCCTGGTTTCCCTGGACTGAGGGGTTTTAGTTTCAAAACAGGACAGTCCTGGGCAAACCCTCATAAATAGTTTGTCTCCCTACTTGTAACCCATATATTTATTTGGGCACCTGTGTTTTCCTGTTATTTATGCCTTTGAGTAGGACTCACCATCTCTTATTAGTGATCCACTATAAGCCTTTTTTACATCAGTGTTCATGCTGTTATCATGTAATAGCAGCTGAACATTTTTACTGTCTTTCTGTCAAGAAGGTAGACTTTAGATATGTAAATGATTTACACCAGCATTTTAAGTTCAAACCTAGGAAGACTGAGTATACACAAAATATTTGTCAGAGGGTGTTTTCTTTCCTGGCAAAGAATTTGGGGAATCTTATAATTAATTCAATTCAGTAACAATGGGGCAAGTATTGGCTAAAAAGCATTAGATTTTGTTGCAAAAGGACTGAGAAAAACTAGTTAGAAAAAAATACAGTAATTTTTCAGTTACCCTCCTTAGAGAGGTAAAAAGATCATAGTTGAATAATCAATCATGTTAAAAGAGCAATTAAACTTCCAAAGTACTTTTTCTGGTTCCTCTTTTCCAATATTTCTTAAGTATCTTTGTCAGTAGCTACTCATTACTTATGCTAAGACCAACAGAATTGATGTGATTTTTTCACAGATATGAGAAAAATAAAACAAATAAGAGCTATCATTTTCAGCAGTGATTGGTATTAATTCAGGATTTATGGTATTCAGTTTAATCTTTACAATAACTTTTCTACCAAAAAATCTGCAGCCTTATTGATATATAATTCACATACCACTAAAACAACTTTAAAAATATTTTTATACTTTGTTGTCAAGAAAGTTATGCTCAGTGAATTCATTTGTAAGCTTTGTTTTTTTAATTTAATTTTATTTTTTAACTTTACAATATTGTATTGGTTTTGCCATATATCAAAATGAATCCGCCACAGGTATACACGTGTTCCCCATCCTGAACCCTCTTCCCTCCTCCCTCCCTGTACCACCCCTCTGGGTCATCCCAGTGCACCAGCCCCAAGCATCCAGTATCATGCATTGAACCTGGACTGGCGACTCGTTTCATATATGATATTATACATGTTTCAATGCCATTCTCCCAAATCATCCCACCCTCTTCCTCTCCCACCGAGTCCAAAAGACTGTTCTATACATCAGTGTCTCTTTTGCTGTCTCGTATACAAGGGTTATTGTTACCATCTTTCTAAATTCCATATATATGTGTTAGTATACTGTATTGGTGTTTTTCTTTCTGGCTTACTTCACTGTATATAATAGGCTCCAGTTTCATCCACCTCATTAGAACTGATTCAAATGTATTCTTCTTAATGGCTGAGTAATACTCCATTGTGTGTACATTTGTAAGCTTTGTTTTGAAGTTGTATCTGTCTAATTTCAAGGTCTGCATTCTTTCTCTTACACCCCAGTTCCTCTGTTGTCATGAGCCTGCCACTGTTTTTGACAGGAGTAATGCAAATACCTGTTAAAATGTTCTACGAAGAATGATGGATAGGAGATAGGGTCCCAAAAGACAACTGACCAGCAATTATTTATTTTCCCTTAGGGGCTGAGGTCAGGGTCTCAAACCATGTGAATAATAGGAGAAGCTTCTGGAATAGGCCTAGTTGGAGAAATTATTTCTATATGCACAGGAATAATAGGAAGGAGGGATCAGAGGGAAAGAAAGAGAATCAGCTGGTCCTGCCACTTTTATACAGTACTTTGACTATTAAAGCAGCACCAGCAATGTGGGCTCATTAATAACAAAAACAACAACACTTCTTATTACTCTTCATTTTTTACAGATGATAAACAGAGTCACAGGATGTTTAGTAACTTTCCGTAGTTTATACCCAGGGGTCCAAAACAAGAGAATTCTAACTTCAAAGCCTCAATTCTTTGTATTTTGAAGAAATGCATTTACACATAAAAACAGAAACAAACACTGCTGATAGGGGAAAACTCCTGAGACCTCATAATGTCAAGTACTCTATAAAGTGGTAGAGTTTTACAGGGTGTAAAACTTAAAAGCAAACTAATACAGCATTAGTCTCAGGGTCCTGAAAAGGGCTGTGCAAGTCAAAGACCTACAAGTTCAGATCCCTTAATCACAATAAATTTTACTCTAGGTCCACCCTTTCAGAATCAGTACTTGACCTCTGTACCTTTTGAAAAATACAAGCTGAGAGACTTCTTTTGCACTGAACAATGCAAAAAAGTATTGCTTAAGGTCACTATTTAGACAGTCAAAGTCATATCCAGGAGCTCATGCTACAGTTAAACTTGTTCAGTTACCTACCAGCTCTCTGAAAGTGTCACCTTAATTTATTCACTTGTTTTGTTTTCATTTTTTTTTTAACTGAAGAATGATATATACTTACTTGTTTAAGTGCATTTTATTGTTTGAGTATTTGTAAGCAGTCTTCAATTTTTTTGAAATCAAGAAAAATTGTGTGTGTGCATAAGGAAGATATATTTCTTAAAGTTAAACTTGAGAGACATATTACTAGGAATATTATATGGCAGCAACAGACATTTGATAACACCTTCATTAACTGTTTTCCACAGTAAAAGTACTAACTTTGTTCTATGACTCAGAAGGTTAGTATCCGTGTTTCTATGTGGGAGCATTAACACAGCTATGATCTCAGGAAGATTTCAGCCCATGTCCTAACTGTAATATGCAGAGGGAGAGTGATTTGTTCAGGTCTGCGATTTAGCCACTCCTCTTAATTGCACAAGTGGGAGTGAATCCCATCTTTAGCTTAGCCGATTGTTTGGATCAAGAGATAATGCTTCTCTGGATCCTCATCAAGAACTGGAGCATATAAATCTGTGTGGGTTGAAATGTGTAAACAGAAACTCAGTTGAGAGAAACTAAGTAGAGTGGGCTTTACTGGACCTGATGATCTGTGCTGCCCTTTTGTAACCTAACATTCTTCTATTAGGACGGGGAAATAAATAGCTGCTTAGCTGGAACCCCTGCTCTCTATCCAGTTTGACAGAATTGCCCTGGGAGAGATGCCATCAGCACATGTTAAGAGAGAATTCCATGATGGAGACTCACACTGTTCAACATACACTAAAGGGTGGGCCTTCCTAGCAGTTACAAGCTCCCCAACACTCCCAGTGGTGTTGATGCTTCCGGTAAGTGGTTTGTTTGTATCAAATGCTCACTGTGTAGCTGTAACTAGGAATGTTTTCCATATTGTGGTCTCTATAAGAAAGTGAAGAGACAAATTTTTGGTCTATTGCTAATAATATACTGGAACTTACAGCATAATGTTGGTAAAATTATTTATTATTTTCCTACCAACTCTCTGCAAGTATCACTCTAATTTATTTGCTTATATGTTTTATTTTTTACTGAAGATCAACACATACTTACTTGTTGGGTAACTGCATTGTGCTATTCGAGTGTTTGTAAGCATTTTCAAATTCTTTTTTAAACCAAAGTGTGTGTATGCATACACACACACACACACACACACACACACACACAAACACACAATACTCTTAAAATGAACATACTGAAAGGACTTCAAATTAATAAAACAAATGTTTACTGATTATCAATTATGTGCGTAGGTCAATATTAAATACTGATGATTTATAATGAATATTTATAAGAAGTATATAATACTCTGAAACACTTCTCTCTCCATGGATTAGCCTCTGAACTTTTGAAAGGTTTCTTACAATTTTTAAAGTGTTGATTACATAGTTCTGCTCTCTGAAGTGAAAGACAGGATGTTGCAAGAAAGAGATAAAGTCAGGATGAGTAGAACTAACTTTGCCAAGGAAGTGATCTTCTCTTGCTTTAGCCAAATGTCCTACCTAAAAAGTCCTTGTTTGGTAGGAGGTACAGTGCGTGAGGCTGGAGACCACTTTATTTTATTCTCATTGAATTAAACTTTTTATTACTTTTGGTTCAAAGTCTTAAAATCTAAGCCATTGTTACTTTTGACATCATATAGCATCAGAAGTTTAAAAGATCTCATGTGTTGTTCTTATAGAACTCATGGAAATGGCTAGACAGTCAGCAAAAACAAGACCAGGAGCTGACTGTGGCTCAGACCATGAACTCCTTATTGCCAAATTCAGACTTAAATTGAATAAAGTAGGGAAAACCACTAGACCATTCAGGTATGACCTAAATCAAATCCCTTATGATTATGCAGTAGAAGTGAGAAATAGATTTAAGGGCCTAGATCTGATAGATAGAGTGCCTGATGAACTATGGAATGAGGTTCGTGACATTGTACAGGAGACAGGGATCAAGACCATTCCCATAGAAAAGAAATGCAAAAAAAGCAAAATGGTTGTCTGGGGAGGCCTTACAAATAGCTGTGAAAAGAAGAGAAGCGAAAAGCAAAGGAGAAAAGGAAAGATATAAACCTCTGAATGCAGAGTTCCAAAGAATAGCAAGAAGAGATAAGAAAGCCTTCTTCAGCCATCAATGCAAAGAAATAGAGGAAAACAACAGAATGGGAAAGACTAGGGATCTCTTCAAGAAAATTAGAGATAGCAAAGGAACATTTTATGCAAAGATGAGCTCGATAAAGGACAGAAATGATATGAACATAACAGAAGCAGAAGATATTAAGAAGAGATGTCAAGAATACACAGAAGAACTGTACAAAAAAGATCTTCATGACCCAGATAATCACGATGGTGTGATCACTGACCTCGAGCCAGACATCCTGGAATGTGAAGTCAAGTGGGCCTTAGAAAGCATCACTACGAACAAAGCTAGTGGAGGTGATGGAATTCCAGTTGAGCTATTCCAAATCCTGAAAGATGATGCTGTGAAAGTGCTGCACTCAATATGCCAGCAAATTTGGAAAACTCAGCAGTGGCCACGGGACTGGAAAAGGTCAGTTTTCATTCCAATCCCAAAGAAAGACAATGCCAAAGAATGCTCAAACTACCGCACAATTGCACTCATCTCA
>NW_011492846.1:384701-393018 GCF_000754665.1 Bison bison bison | reverse complement strand
ACGCTAGTAAAGTAATGCTCAAAATTCTTCAAGCCAGTCTTCAGCAATATGTGAACTGTGAACTTCCTGATGTTCAAGCTGGTTTTAGAAAAGGCAGAGGAACCAGAGATCAAATTGCCAACATCCACTGGATCATAGAAAAAGCAAGAGAGTTCCAGAAAAACATCTATTTCTGCTTTATTGACTATGCCAAAGCCTTTGACTGTGTGGATCACAATAAACTGTGGAAAATTCTTCAAGAGATAGGAATACCAGACCACCTGATCTGCCTCTTGAGAAATTTGTATGCAGGTCAGGAAGCAACAGTTAGAACTGGACATGGAACAATAGACTGGTTCCAAATAGGAAAAGGAGTTCGTCAAGGCTGTATGTTGTCACCCTGTTTATTTAACTTATATGCAGAGTACATCATGAGAAACGCTGGACTGGAAGAAACACAAACTGGAATCAAGATTGCCGGGAGAAATATCAATCACCTCAGATATGCAGATGACAACACCCTTATGGCAAAAAGTGAAGAGGAACTCAAAAGCCTCTTGATGAAAGTGAAAGTGGAGAGTGAAAAAGTTGGCTTAAAGCTCAACATTCAGAAAACGAAGATCATGGCATCCTGTCCCACCACTTCATGGGAAATAGATGGAGAAGCAGTGGAAACAGTGTCAGACTTTATTTTTCTGGGCTCCAAAATCACTGCAGATGGTGACTGCAGCCATGAAATTAAAAGACGCTTACTCCTTGGAAGGAAAGTTATGACCAACCTAGATAGCATATTGAAAAGCAGAGACATTACTTTGCCAACTAAGGTCCATCTAGTCAAGGCTATGGTTTTTCCTGTGGTCATGTATGGATGTGAGAGTTGGACTGTGAAGAAGGCTGAGTGCCGAAGAATTGCTGCTTTTGAACTGTGGTGTTGGAGAAGACTCTTGAGAGTCCCTTGGACTGCAAGGAGATCCAACCAGTCCATTCTGAAGGAGATCAGCCCTGGGATTTCTTTGGAAGGAATGATGCTAAAGCTGAAACTCCAGTACGTTGGCCACCTCATGTGAAGAGTTGACTCATTGGAAAAGACTCTGATGCTGGGAGGGATTGGGGGCAGGAGGAGAAGGGGACGACAGAGGATGAGATGGCTGGATGGCATCACTGGCTCAATGGATGTGAGTCTGAGTGAACTCCAGGAGTTGGTGATGGACAGGGAGGCCTGGCGTGCTGCAATTCATGGGGTCGCAAAGAGTCGGACACGACTGAGTGACTGATCTGATCTGATTCTCATACTCTCCTTCTCACAGAGTTCAGATCAGGAGGTGAGAGTTTGATTCTTACACCTACCAGTGATGATCCTGGTATCCTGAGCAACTCATTTAACCTCTCTTCAGCTAAGTTTTACCATCTGCAAAATGAACATTCTTTGTCTAAAATAATGCTTTTCTCTTTTCTTCATGGTCACTTGTAACTGCAGTCACTTGAATTAATTCTGAAGGCTAAAAATTGCCAACTGCCTGAGCCAAGACCACTCCATAATTTGCAATGCTCAGTGCAAAATGAAAATATGGAACCCCTTGTTCAAACATAGTACTTAAAGATGGCAACAGCAGAGTATTAGACCAAGCATGAGACCCTGCTGAGAATGGGACCCTGGTTCATACATTCTTCTTGTGGGTCCTGCTAACTTGTGACAGTCTTTTAGGGTCAAGATTGTGACTTGATGATACTCTCCAGCAACAAGCCTGGGCATAGCCTCTCATCTTACTTCCTTGTTCTGACCAGCGGATAGGAAGCGTAGTGTAGGGTTCAAAAGCGTATTCTCTGGAATCATTTATCCCTAAGTTCAAACAGTGGCTTTGCTGTTTAGTACCTACATAATTTTGGGCAAATAAACTCCCAAAGCTCGATTTCCTTATCTTTAAAACCAACTTTCTAGAGTTGTTGCTAGTTATAAATGAGAAAATTCATGCATGGCACTGAGGACGATAATAGTAATAGCTCTTATTATGAATTGTTGTTGTTTAGTCTCTAAGTCATGTCTGACTCTTGTGATGCCATGGACTATATATAACCCACCAGGCTCTTCTATCCATGATATTTTCCAGGCAAGGATATTGGAATGGGTTACTATTTCCTTTTCCACTTATTATGGATACGTTTTATTATTTTTCAGGTCTGAAGTATTCCTTTTGTGTATTTGTTTAGAGTCCTTTACACTTTCTGTTTCACACTACGGTTCCTAGGAAGGTTTCTTGGCTACATCATGAAGCTGAACATAAAACAATTTCCACTCTACTGTTTCTCTGTCTCTGATTTATACCTGCTAATATGATGTTATCCTGAATAATTATTGTAATTTACCAAAACTTCAGCTCTGCCAGTGATGGAAGGGTGGTAAAATAAAAAGGACATGATGGAAATCTTGACATGGTTATATTAACAATATGATGTATTGATAGAATGTTTTGAGTCACAACAATTTGAGGCATCATAGAAATGATTGTCTATTACTAATACTGCCTAATGCACCAGGGTCCCTGCTGCCCTCCCTGGAGAAGAGCGTAAAGCTATTTGTCTTAGGAAAAGTGACTGCTGATATTTTCCCTGTCAGGTCTTTTAAATCTTTGATCATGATTACCAGAAAGAAAATGCAGTGCAGTTGCTCAGTCGTGTCCAACTTTTTGCAACCCTATGGACTGTAGCCTACCAGGCTCCTCTGTCCATGGAATTTTCCAGGCAAGAGTACTGGAGTGGGTTTCCATTTCCTTCTCCAGGGGATCTTCCCTACCCAGGGATCGAACCCGGGTCTCCCGCATTGTAGGCAGACGCTTTACCATCTGAGCCACCAGAGGTAACATTCAAAACCACCTGTGGTGGATTCATTTTGATATTTGGCAAAACTAATACAATTATGTAAAGTTTAAAAATAAAATAAAATTAAAAAAAAAAAAACACTAAATCATTAGTCATGGTTTAATGACTAATGGTAAGGATATATGTAATACCAATCAAAAGATTGCCAGTATACAATCAGAAGGTGCCCTGGGGTTAATATCCAGTGAGGACATACACATGATGAAAACATCCAGTGAAATCACAGCAGGTAAGCATCATCACAGTTATTTCTTTTGCTTATAGTTCTTTTGTGTTCCCTTGAGACTTTTTATACCAGTTGCATTTTCAGGAAAATGCAAAGTTATTTAGGTAGGTTTGGCCTTTTGGGAATGAAGTCCACTAATCCAATAATTGCTCTTCTGACATTTTACCATGTACTGTCACCTATAAGAGTGATAGCCTAGATGGAAGTATTTTTAATATCACATAGGTAAAGAATTAAATGCAGTACAGATCATAGAAATATAAAGGAGATCTGAGATATTCAAGGACAAGTTGGAAAATACTTTGAACCTACTTGGTGGCTAAAAATAGCAATCTTCCCTGTATAATGACTAGCATAAACATAATGACTTCAAATGAATGCATTTTAAAGGAGTAATTCTTTTAAATGGTACTGCTTCCCAGGTTACTCTTGGAAACACTGCCCCCTTCTGAAAAAAATCTGCAATCTTTTACTAAGTTATACAGTTGGTAAATTTTCTCAGTCACTTAAGGCCTAATTGAAAAAGTAAAATAAATGAAGATCAAAACTTTACTCATTGGTTCTTTAAGAAAAAAATAAAAGTAGATCATGTTGAATCAGAATAATTGTGTTGTAAAAGCATACTGGCAAGAGCATGTCCCCAGTTAAGTTAGTAAGGTACTAGATTGCTCTTTTCTTACTTATTCATTCCAAAAAAGACTGACTTCATGCTTCTTTAGATGAAGTTTAAAATTTCCCATTTCCAACAGCAATTACAACTGAGTATAAAGTTTAACTAGAAGAAAACACAAGGAAATAAATGATAAATGTGCCTAGTGCTGTTTGCACCTGTGTAAACATGCACTGCCCTCTGCATGCCGGCACCATGTTCCTTCCAGTCAAGAGCTTTTCCCTTATACTGCCTGTCCCTACATTTATAGGAAAAGAATTCCAGATTTAGGAGAAAGTCCAGTGAGGTGTATGTGCATGTGTGTGTGTGTGTGTTATCCTGTGTGTATGTTTATACAGAAAAAAAATTACAAAAAGAAAGATCTGCTGAGGGGTAGTGGGAACAGCCAGAAGATAGGAGAAATCTATTGGGAAAGAAATCAGCAGGGTGGTTTTTAGAACGTGATTCTTAAAATGTGTCCTCCGCTACACCAGAACCACTGCATCCTATCACTTGGCCACTTCCTTAAAAAAGCAAATTCTCAAGTGCAACCCCAGCCCTTCTGTTAACAGATTAGAAGGGCTGATGGGGTGGCTCCAGCGAACTGTTTTGTTTGGTGTTTGTTCAAGCCTTCCATGTCATTCTAGTAGGGTTGCATTTTACAACTACTGGCTTAAATGACAGTGAAGATCTTCTTAGGTGACTGGAGAAGAGGACTACTCCACAAAGAATTCCAGCACAACCACCTTGTCCCTTTGTGAGGAGTTATGATCCTACAGGAGCATAATGTCATAGGCACCATTCCTGGTTCTTACATGGTTGAGATATTCTCACTGTATTCCATTGGGTTATAATTATGTTTTACATCAAGGGTTATATGCTGCTAAATAATCCTTGGTATAAATTATTCCTTTCTTTTTTCTGTAAGAAATTAAAGAGTTTAGGTAGATTTCTGTCTAAACTGGTTTTCCATTTAAAATGTACTTTATCTGTTTGAAAAATACTTTTTATATTTAAGTATTTTCCCCCGTTTTAATTTGCTTAATTTTACTGAAGGATGTGAACTTAGTTTTCCTGTTTTAAAGTTTTGGCTACACTATTTCAAAGTGTTCTAAGGATTTTAGTATTGGGCATTACATTTTGCAAAATCAACCAGAGAATTTTGAGAATCTGCCAGGAAACAAGGTTCAGTATAAAATGCACATATAATTCTGCTTTTCACCAGAACTTTCTATGTGGCTTCACCTGTTAGAGAAAAAAAACTGCTATTGCACCATATTTTAATGAGATAATTTTTGCATTTGCTTATACACCATGTTTGGAAATATGACCGCTTTTTCCTTTTCTTTCTCCACCTTCCTTTTCTTCGGCCATGCCACACAGTGTGTGGGGTCTTAGCTGCCCAGTCAGACTGGACCTGCTTCACCTCCATTGGGAACATGGAGGGAGTCTTAACCAGTGGACTGGCAGGGAAGGCCCTCCTTTTTCTTTTCTTTTCCTTCCTCCCCTATTCTTTCTCCTCTTTAATTTTTTTTCTTTTATATCAGAAAAGGCTTTTTATTTCTTTTTTTTTTATTTCTTAAAAAAAGTTTTTGAAGTGAAATGTCAAGAACTTGAAAGTAATGTATGGCAAAAAAGACAAGTGAGAGGTGAAGGAGCTGTGGTTAACAGATGGACAACAGGAAGCAAGATTAAGCAACAGTGGAAACTGGAACTGGAAGGTAGGATAGTCTCAGAATAGATTGTTGGGAACCTTGAGTCTGAGAAGGGGTATGGCAGCTTGCATTATGGAGTGTATGGGAGAGCTGCAATGTGCATGAGTAATTATGACTGGTCAGCCACTCACCAGCTGTTCGATCTTGTAGGTTACTTATGTCCCGTCGCTAAGATTCATTTTTGGACTCTATGAAATCTGATTTAATATACCTATTTTTCAGTGTTGTCATAGGTTTCAGAGAAAACATATATGTAAAGAAAGCTGAAGCTCAGCAATGCCAGTCTACAGTTAGTACATACGGATACCTTTACTTGTAATTTGTCTGTTTTCATAGTTGCATGATACTCCATTGTATTATAACACCACAGTTTATTAATTTATATAGCAAAGGATATTTTGATTGATTCTAGTTTTTTGATAAATATATAAAGAACATTCTTATATATTTCTTCTAATGCACATATGCAAGGTTTACTAGAAACAAATAACTGGGATTGAAATTGCTAGGTACCACCATCCCAGGTGGTGCTAGTGGTAAAGAATGCACCTGCAATCCATGAGGCCCAGGTGGGAAAGATCCCTGAAATAGAAAATGGCACCCCATTTTTGTCTGGGAAATCCCATGGGCGGAGGAGCCTGGCAGGCTACAGTCTATAGGGCCGCAAAGAGTCAGATAGGACTGAGCGCGCGCGCACACACACACACACACACACACACACACACACACACACACATACCCTAAGCATCTTTCCTAGATAATACTAGATTGCTTTCTAAGTGGTTGTGCTTATTGACACGTCTACTGCTGCTAAGTCACTTCAGTCGTGTCCGACTCTGTGTGACCCCATAGACGGCAGCCACCAGGCTCCCCTGTCCCTGGGATTCTCCAGGCAAGAACACTGGAGTGGGTTGCCATTTCCTTCTCCAATGCAGGAAAGTGAAAAGTGAAAGTGAAGTCGCTCAGTCGTGTCCGACTCTTAGTGACCCCATGGACTGCAGCCTACCAGGCTCCTCCATCCATGGGATTTTCCAGGCAAAGTACTGGAGTGGGGTGCTATTGCCTTTGTCTACTAGGAGTGTATAAAAATTCGCTGTGCTCCTCATCTTTTCCAATAATTAGTGTTGCCAGATTTTAAAATTTTTCCAAATTTCATGGTTGAAAATTGTATCTCATGTGGCATCATTTAGCATTTCCCTGATTACTGATAAATTGAGCATATTTTAATATATTTGTTTGATATTAACAAGAGGTGGCAAGAATACACAGAAGAACTATACAAAAAAGATCATAATGACCCATATAACCATGATGGTGTGATCATTCACTTAGAGCCAGACATCCTGGAGTGTGAAGTCAAGTGGGCCTTAGGAACAATCACCATAAACAAAGCTAGAGAAGGTGATGGAATTCCATCTGAGCTGTTTCAAGTCCTAAAAGATGATGCTGTTAACTTGCTGCACTGAATATGCCAGAAAATTTGGAAAACTCACAAATGGCCACAGGACTGGAAAAGGTCAATTTTTATTTCAATCCCAAAGAAAGACAATGCCAAAGAATGTTCAAACTACTGCACAATTGCACTTATCTCACACACTAGCAAAATAATGCTCAGAATTCTACAAGCTAGGCTTCACCAGTACTTGAACTGAGAATTTCCAGATATTCAACCTAGATTTAGAAAAGGTAGAAGAACCAGAGATCAAATTGCCAACATCCATTGGGTCATAGAAAAAGCAATAAAATTCCAGAAAAAACATCTGCTTCATTGACTGAGCTAAAGCTTTTGACTCTGTGGATCACAACAAACTGTGGAAATTTCTTCAAGAGATGGGAATACCAGACCACCTTACCTGCCTCCTGAGAAACCTGCATGCAGGTCAAGAAGCAACAATTAGAGAACAAGGTGGTAGAGGAATAGGTGGACGTGGAATATATCTCTCTCCACAGATACAAATAGGAATACACCTTCAGACATAGAAGTGCATGGAGAACACCAGCTGAGAGGGGACAGGAGTACCTACCAGTGGAAAAGAATATATAGAATCATGCAAAGCTTGGTAGGATGAAGGAACTAGGGGGAAAAACAGGAGTGTTCGTAGGACTGGACCTGCCCTCCATGGGTGGGGGAACTGAAGCAGAGGTCCGATCCCCATGTCGGGGCAATTGTCTGAGTCAGAGGAGAAACACTGAAGGCTGAGAGTGAAACAGCTGATCTGTGGCAGCCTAAATGGAATGAGAATCAGGCAGTCCTTGCTGCAGCCATATGCACCCTGGACAGGAATGCTGGTCCCCTGGAAGGCACAGTGGCTGGGAGCTGGAGTTTAGGGATTGTGGGACAATCCCAGGGCGAGGGCTGCTGTTGACCCCAGAGAGACAGATTGAGGGGATATGAGGGAGGAGATCATGGTGGGAAATGCCTGTGGAGGAAATCCAGGCAGCCATGGAAGCAAGGCGATGCTGCTGAGTCATGTGTAGCAGGTAGAAACATCACCATAGCCTTTCTCTCTCCACACACCAGCACTGGCAGCTGAACAATAGAGAGGCTGGCCCATCAAACACCTGACGCACTGAACTACAGAGTAGGACCCCACCCAGAGTGCTCCTTAAAGTGACTGATGCGCCAATCTACAGAGTAGACCCCAGTCAAGGGGGCCCCCTCTTGTGCCTGAACGGGAGGAGCTATAGAGAAAGACTGACCAAAGAGGCCTTCTGATTGCCAGCTACAAGAGGCTCAAAAAGACGCTGATGGGCCATAACTCCTGCATGGAGGCAGTTCATGTCCCTGCACACTTGGCTCCACCAGGGTCCCTGCAAGCCAAGCAGCTGTTCCACCTTCACACTCAACTCTCACTGGGGCAGAGCTGCCAC
>NW_011492846.1:369872-384601 GCF_000754665.1 Bison bison bison | reverse complement strand
GTTCATGTCCCTGCACACTTGGCTCCACCAGGGTCCCTGCAAGCCAAGCAGCTGTTCCACCTTCACACTCAACTCTCACTGGGGCAGAGCTGCCACAGGCAAAAAAATTCTTGAGTCTATGCACTCAGGGTCGCTTCGGTTGTGTCCGACTCTTTGCGAACCTGTGGATTGTGGCCTGCCAGGCTTCTGTTTCAGAGAGGGGGTTCTCCAAGCAAGAATACTAAAGGGTATTGGCCAATACTGGTTGCCATACTCTTCTAGAGCATTATTTTTCCTGCTGCCCTTGCTGTCAGCCCCTTTGAGTACCTGGTGCTGACAGAACCCCTGGGAACCAAACAGCTGCACCACCTCCGCACCTGGCCCTCACAGAGGCAAACCCAGGTCCTTCAGGGAAGCCTCAGGAGCTAAACACCAATGGACAACCCACATGCAGAGGTAGAAATAAAACCACAATTGAAACTCAGGGGCAGTGTGGCTAAGGAAGAATACCCAAAACCTTCAAAACAGCTGTTCAAGCTGCAGATTAAATCCACATGATCAACTAGGCAGACTTTGTGTCTATGCAATATATAAAAGGCCATTGAGAGCTCCCACAAAAGAAAATGCAATAGCTCTGATAGCTGTGGACCTTGAAGGCAAGACAGACAGGAGTAGGACCAGATTAAAATCTGAGCTGCCCCCACAGCAGGTCCAGAGATCAGCACAGTGTTGGAGGGCATCCTAGGGAGGTGAGGTGGACTGTGACTCCCAGCGAGGGAAAGGACTCTGACAGCAGAGACTCAAGAAAAACATTTACTATTCTTATTTTTTGAGTTGTTCTGTAGATTCTTCTCGATATTTTTTTCTTTTCTGTTCTTTCTTTCCTTTTTCCCCCCTCTCTGTTGTAGTTGTCGATTTTATTGGTACTAAGAAATCCAATTAAGCTTTTGAGCTTTTTTTTTTTAAGTCACATTTTTATTGTTATAAACCTCTGCCTGTACGTTGGGCTTTTGCAGCTGTGGAGGTTTCCTTTTTTATTTTCTCTTTTTTAAATTTTAATTTTTAAACCTATTATTATTTTCTGCATTTATTCCTTTGTTTGCTTTTCCTACTGTTCTTTTCCTCTTGCAGTTAATCTTTAACATATATAAATCTTCTTTATCTACCTCTATTTAACTTTGCATATCTACTCTTGCCTTTCCTTCTCTCCTTTCCTCTCAACAGATTTGTTAGTTTTATTTTGATTGCTTTATTCCCCAATTGGCACTTTGCTTTAGTTTTGTCTTCCAGTTTGTGCTTTAGTTTTGTTCTGGTAGATATAATTTTTGATTTCCTTTGTTCACTGGGTCAATCTATTTGTACTTTATTTTTGTTGGACTGTTTTGATTTTGCTTATGGGTGTATATTTATATGTGTATATTCAGTTACACTTTTTATTGTTGTTATAAACCTCTGCCTCTTTGTTGGGTTTTTGCAGTTCTGTGGAGTTTTACTTTTTTTTTTTTTTCTTTATTCTTTTTCTTCTCATTTTTTTCCTCTTTTTTATACTTTTAATTTTTAATTTTTTAAACCTATTATATTTTTCTAGATGTATTCCTTTATTTTCCTTTTCTACTGTTCTTTTCCCCTTGCAGTTAATCTATAATGTATACAAATCTACCTCTATTTAATTTTGCATATCTATTCTTTCTTTTCTTTCTTTCCTTTTCTCTCAACATATTTTTTAGCTTTGTTTTCATTTCTTTATTTCCCACTAAGCACTTTGCTTTAGTTTTATTTTCCAATCTGTGCTTTAGTTAGTTTTGTTCTTAACTGGTAAATATAATTTTTTCTTTCCTTTGTTCTCTGCATCAATCTACTGTACTTTATTTTTGTTGGTCTCTTTTGACTTTGCTCATGGGTGTATATGTATATCCCATTATTTTAATTATTATTTGCCTGATTTTGTAACTGCCATTTATCTGGAGTTCATCATTGGTTTCTTGTTTTTGGATATTTGTTTTAATCTCACTTAATGCCATAACAAACCACTTGTGGAATGTTTGTTCCTGAGCAGATATCAAGCCCTGAGCCTTTGGAGTGGGAGCACTGACTCCAAGACCCTAGACTGCTAGAGAACTAACCCTGGGGAGTATCAAATAGTGAGAACTCACACAAAGGAAATCACTTGAATACAAGACCTGGCATCACCCAACCACCAGTAGCAGCCTGTGTATGACACTTCATCTGAATAACACACAAAACAAAAATACAAACCCAATCATCAACAGACAGGAGTACCACCTTGCTCAGCCTTGCCCATTAGAGGAAAAACAAACAAACAAACAAAATCTCAGCACAAATCTCATCCTTTACAAAGCTTACACAAACCACTGGAGCAACCATAGGAGGGCAGAAACCAAAAGGAAGAAAGAATTCAACCTTCTTCAAGGAAATAATTCAATTTTCTTTGAAGCCTAGGAAAAGGAGACCTCAAACACAATAACTTAAAAAAATAAATAATGAAGGTTAAAAAATAAAATTAAATTAAAAAAAAGAAAAGGCAGACAAATACTGCACAAATGAAGGAACAAACTAGAAACACAGACATCTAAATAAATGAAGAGGAAATAGGGAAACTATCTGAAAAACAATTCAGAATAATGATAGTAAAGATGATCAAACACCTTGAAAACAAAATGGAGAAAATGCAAGAATCAATTAACAAAGAATTAGAAGAATTAAAGAATAAACACACAGAGACAAACAGCACAATTACTGAAATGAAAAATACTCTAGCAGGAATCAATAACAGACTGTCTGAAGCAGAAGAACGAATCAGTGAGGTGGAAGATAAAATGGTGGAAATAACTTCTGAAGAACTAAATAAAGTAAAAAGAATGAAAAGAACTGAGGACCATCTCAGAGACCTCTGGGACAATATCAAACACACCAACATTCAAATTATAGGTGTCCAAGAAGAAGAAGAGAAAAAGGGTATGAGAAAATTTTTAAGAGATTATAGTTAAAATGTCCACAACATGGAAAAGAAAATAGTCCATCAAGTCCAAGAGGCACAAAGAGTTCCATACAGGATAAACCCAAGGAGAAATGTGCCAAGACACATACTAATCAAACTAACAAAGACTAAACACAAAGAAAGAATATGAAAAGCAGCAAGGGAAAAGCAACAAGTAACACATAAGGGAAACCCCATATGCTTAACAGCTGATCTTTCAGCAGAAACTCTGCAGGCTGGAAGGAAATGGCAGGATATATTTAAAGTATTGAAAGGGAAAAATCTACCTGGCAAGGAAAAATGTACTTGGCAAGAATCTAATTCAAATTTGATGGAGAAATAAAAAGTTTTTCAGGCAAGCAAAAGTTAAGAGAATTCAGTACCACCAAACCAACTTTACAGCAAATGTTAAAGGGACTTATATAGTCAAGAAATACAAGAAAAGAAAAAAGATTTACAGAATCAACCCTGAACAAGTAAGAAAATGGCAATAGGAATATATATATACATATATATCTCTCAATAATTACTTTAAATGTAAATGGATTAAATGTTCCAGCCAAAAGACACAGGTTGGCTGAATGGATACAAAAAGAAGACCCATATATATGCCATCTGCAAGAAACCCACTTCAGACCTCAAGACACATATAGACTGAAAGTGAGAGGATGGAAAAATACATTCCATGCAAATAGGAAGCAAAAGAAAGCTGGAGTAGCAATCTTCATAGCAGACAAAATAGACCTTGAAGAAGATTACAAGAGAAAAGGAAGGACACTGTATAATGATCAAGGGATCAACCCAAGAGGAAGACATAACAATTGTAAATAACTATGCACCCAACATAGGAGCACCTCAATACATAAGAAAAGCACTAACAGACATAAAAGGAGAAATTGACAGTAACACAATAATAGTAGGAGACCTTAACACCCCACTCACACCAATGGACGGATCATCAAAACAGAAAATTAATAAGGAAACGGAAGTCTTACATGATACATTGGATGAGGTGAATCTCATTGATATCTTCAGGACATTCTATCCAAGTACAGAAGAATACACCTTCTTTTCAAGTGCACCTGGAACATTCTCCAGGATAGACCACTTCTTGGGTCACAAATCAAACCCCAGGAAATTTAAGAAAATTGAAATCGTATCAAGCATCTTCTCAGACCATAATGCTATGGGACTAGATATCAATTACAAGAAAAAAAACTGTAAGAAACACAAACACATGGAGATTAAACAACACATTTCTAAATAATCCAACAGGTTACTGAAGAAATCAAAAGAGAAATCAAAAAATTTCTAGAAACAAATGACAATGAAAAAACAACAACTCAAAACCTATGGGATGTAGCAAAAGCACAGCTAAAGAGGGAAGTTTATAACAATACAATACTTCCTCAAGGATAAAGAAAAACATCAAATAGATAACCTAACTTTAAACCTGAAACAATTAGAAAAGAAGAACAGAAAGAAAAAAAATTAATAGAAGGAAAGAAATCATAAAGATCCAAGGAGAAATAGATGAAAAAGAAATGAAAGAAACAAAAGTAAAGATTAATAAAACTAAAAGCTGGTTATTTGAGAAGATAAACAAAATTGACAAAACTTTAGCCAGACTCATCAAGAAAAAAAGAGAGAAGAATCAAATCAACAACATTAGAAATGAAAAAACAGAGGTTACAAAAAATAATGCAGAAATGCAAAGGCTTATAAGAGACCATTATGAACAACTACATGGCAATAAAATAGATAAACTGTAAGAAATGGACAGATTCTTAGAAAAGTTCAATCTTCCAAGACTGAACCAGGAAGAAATAGAAATTATTAACAACCCTATTACAAGCACTGAAATTGAAGCTGTGATAAAAAATCTCCCCAAAACAAAAGCCCAGGATCAGATGGCTTCACAGGAGAGTTCTGCCAAACATTTAGAGAAGAGCTAATGCCTATCCTTCTAAAACTCTTTCAAAAAATTGCAGAGGAAGGAACGCTTCCAAGCCATCACCTTGATACCAAAACCAGACAAAAACAACACACAAAAAAGAAAACTACAGGCCAATATCATTGATGAACATAGATGCAAAAATCCTCAACAAAATTTTAGCAAACAGAATTCAGCAACACATCAAAAAGCTTGTATACCATGATCAAGTTGGGTTTATTCCAGGAATGCAAGGATTCTTCAATATATGCAAATCAATCAATGTGATACACCATATTAACAAGTTGGCAGATAAAAACCATATGATAATCTCAATAGATGCAGAAAAAGTCTTTGACAAAATTCAGCACCCATTTATGATGAAAACTCTTCAAAAACTGGGCATAGAAGGAACCTACCTCAACATAGTAAAGATCATATATGATAGTTCAGTTCAGTCACTCAGTCGTGTCCGACTCTTTGCGACCCTGTGAATTGCAGCACGCCAGGCCTCCCTGTCCATCACCAACTCCCGGAGTTCACTCAGACTCACGTCCATCGAGTTGGTGATGCCATCCAGCCATCTCATCCTCTGTCATCCCCTTCTCCTCCTGCCCCCAATCCCTCCCAGCATCAGAGTCTTTTCCAATGAGTCAACTCTTCGCATGAGGTGGCCAAAGTACTGGAGTTTCAGCAAATATTATTCTCAATGGTGAAAACTGAAAGCATTCCCCTTAAGATCAGGAATAAGACAAGGGTGTCCACTTTTGCCACTATTATTCAACATAGTTCTGGAATTCCTAGCTACAGCAAACAGTGATGACAAATAAATAAAAGGAATCCATATCAGAAAAGAAGAAATAAAGCTCTTACTGTTTGCAAATGACATGATACTGTACACAGAAAACCCTAAAGATAGTATCAGAGAATTACTAGAGCTAATCAGTGAATTTGGCAAAGTTGCAGGATACAAAATCAATACATAGAAATCACTTGCAATTCTGTATACTAACAATGAATAATCAGAAAGAGAAATCAAGGAATTAATCCCATTCACCACTACAACAAAAAGAATTAAATATCTAGGAATAAACCTACCTAAGGAGACAAAAGAACTGAACACAGAAAAGTATAAGTCACTATTGAAAGAAATCAAAGATGATATAAACAGATGGAGAGATATTCCATGTCCCTGGGTAGGAAGAATCAATATTGTGAAAATGACTATACTACCAAACACAATCTACAGATTCAATGCGATCCTTATCAAGTTACCATTGGCATTTTTCACAGAACTAGAACAAAAAATTTCACAATTCATATGGAAATACAAAAGACCCTGAATCGCCAAAGCAATCTTGAGAAAGAAAGCTGGAGGAATCAACCTTCCTGACTTCAGATTATTAGTACAAAGCTACAGTCATCAAGACAGTATGGCACTGGCCAAAAACAGAAATATACACCAATGGACAAGATAGAAAGCCCAAAAATAAACCCATGCACCTATGGGTACTTTATTTTTGACAAAGGAGGCAAGAATATACAATGGGGCAAAGACAGCCTCTTCAATAAATGGTGCTGGGAAAACTGAACAGCTACATGTAAAAGAATGAAATTAGAACACTTCCTAACACCATACACAAAGATAAACTCAGAATGGATTAAAGACCTAAATGTAAAACCAAAAACTATAAAACTCTTAGAGGAAAACATAGGCAGAACAGTCGATGACATAAATCAAAGCAAGATCCTCTATGACCCACTTCCTAGAGTAATGGAAATAAAAACAAAAGCAAACAAGTGGGACATGATTTAACTTAAAACCTTTTGGACAGCAAATAAACTCTAAGCAAGGAGAAAAGACAACCCTGAGAATGGGAGAAAATAATAGAAAATGAAAAAACTGACAAAGGATTAATATCTAAAATATACAAGCAGCTCATACAACTCATACCAGAAAAACAAACAACCCAATCAAAAAGTGGGATAAAGACCCAAACAGGCATTGCTCCAAAGAAGACATCCAAATAGCTAACAAACACATGAAAGAAAAGATGCTCAACATCGCTCATTGTTAGAGAAATGCAAATCAAAATTACAGTGAGATATCACTTCTCTCCAGTCAGAATGGCCATGATCAAAAAGTCTACAAACAATAAATCAGGAGAAGGTATGGAGAAACGGGAACACTCTTGCACTGTTTGTGGAAATGTAAATTGATACAGCCGCTATGGAGGTATAGAGATTCCTTAAAAAACTATCAATAAAACCAGCATATGACCCAGCAATCCCACTCCTAGGCATTTAACCTGAGGAAAGAAAAATTGAAAAAGACACATGTATCCTATTGTTCATTGCAGCATTATTTACAATAGCTAGAATATGGAAGCAACCTAGATGTCCATCGACAAATGAATGGCTAAAGAAGTAGTGGTCATATATACAATGGAATATTACTCAGCCATAAAATGGAATGCATCTGAATCAGTTTTAATGAGGTGGATGAACCTAGAACCTATTATACAGAGTGAAGTAAGTCAAAAAGAGAAATACCATATTCTAACGCATATATATGGAATCTAGAAAAATGGTACTGAAGAATTTATTTACAGGACAACAGTGGAGAAACAGACATAGAGAATAGACTTATGGACATGGGAAGTGGGGAGGAGAGGATGAGATGTATGGAAAGAGTAACTTGGAAACTTATATTACCATATGCAAAATAGATAGCCAACTGGAATTTGCTATATGGCTCAGGAAACTCAAACAGGGACTCTGTGTCAACAAAGAGTGGTGGGATGGGGAGGGAGATGGAAGGGAGGTTCAAAAGGAAGAGGATATATATATATATCTATGGCTGATTCATGTTGAGGTTTCACAGAAAACAGCAAAATTCTATAAAGAAATTATCCTTCAATGAAAAATAAATAAATAAAAAAGTAGTGACAGTTAGAACTGGACATGAAAAAACAGACTGGTTCCAAAATGGGAAAGAAGTATGTCAAGGCTGTATACTGTCACTCTGCTCATTTAACTTACATGCAGAGTACATCATGCAAAATGCTGGACTGGATGAATTGCAAGCTGGAATCAAGATTGTTGGGAAAAATATCAATAACCTCATATATGCAAATGACACCATCCTTATGTCAGAAAGTGAAGAGGAACTAAAGAGCCTCTTCATGATGGTGAAAGGAGACAGTAAAAAAGCTGGCTTAAAACTCAGTATTTAATAAACTAAGATCATGGCATCTTGTCCCATCACTTCATGGCAAATTAGATGGGAAACATGGAAACACTGACAGACTTTATTTTATTGGGCTCCAAAATCACTGCAGGTGGTAACTGCAGCCATGATAAAAGACACTTGCTCCTTGGAAGAAAAGCTGTGAACAACCTAGACAGCATATTAAAAAGCAGAGACATTACTTTGCCAGCAAAGGCCCATCTAGTCAAAGCTATGGTTTTTCCAGTAGTCGTGTATGGATGTGAGAGTTGAACCATAAAGAAAGCTGAGTGCCGAAGAATTGATGCTTTTGAACTGTGGTGTTGGAGAAGACTCCTGAGTGTCCCTTGGGCAGCAAGGAGATCAAACCAGTCAATCCTGAAGGAAATCAATTCAGAATATACTTTGGAAGGACTGATGCTGAAGCTGAAGCTCCAATACTTTGGCTACCTGATGTGAAGAACTGACTCATTAGAAAAGACCCTGATGCTGGAAAAGATTGAAGGCATGAAGAAAAGGAAACGACAGAGGATGAGATGGTTGGATGGCAGCACTGACTCAACGAACATAAGTTTGAGCAAGCTGCAGGAGATGGTGATGGACAAGGAAGCCAGATGTGCTAAACTCCATGGGGTTGCAAAGAGTCAGACATAACTTAGCAACTGAACAACATTCTCCTCTTGCCTTCAATCTTAATATATTTAGGGATTGATTATTTATGCTTTTTGTGATAAATACTTATTCAGATATTGTTTCAATTTTTTTTGTAATGTCTTATTTTGCTGATTGATTTGTAGAAGTCTTCAATATATGTTGGAATCCAATCCTTTTTTCGTCTTCAGTCATATATAATGAAAATATCATCTCCCAGTTTTTGGCTTGTGTTTTTACTTTTTGTGAACAATGTCCTTTGCTATATAGGATATCTCATTCTTTTTTTTTTTATGGTTTGCTTTGTGTTTGTGCTTTGCTTAAAAATTGTTTCTAAACAGCATCAAGATAAATCCTTAGACTCTACTTTTAAAATTTTGCTTTTCAGTCTTTAAATCTCTTAGAATAAATTTTTGCATATGATCAATGTAATTTTTTTTCAGCATGAACTATCAATTGTACCATCACTGTTTATTGAATTATCTATTTCCACACTGCTCTGCCTGCCTATCTCTATCATATATAAATATTACATTCTTGTTTGAGGGTGATACTACTTCTGGGGATATTGTGTGTCTTTAGTATATTTGTATTCCAATCCACATTGTCTTACTTAGCACTTATTTCTAATAAATTATGATATCTGGTATCACACATCACTTCTATCATGTCCTTCTGGATTGTCTTGAATAGTCCTTTGCTTTTCTTCATAATTTTCAAAACAGCCTAAGTTACAAACATGTATGTAATATGTGATTTTTCTTGAACTGCATTGAATTTATAGGAAGATTTGGAGAGAATATCTAGTTTAATGATTTTTTTAGTTTTTCAGTCATCAAACAAGAAATGCTTATTTAGTGGAGTTTCATTTCATTACTATTTTTTTGTTATCCTTGGGTTTCTCATTATTACTTTTTTTATAGTATAGTATCCCTAATGCATTTCTAGGTTTGTTTGTTGCTATTAATCTAGGATATGAGTGTTTTTCAATGGAGTATTAATATCTGTATCAGGATATCTAGTCAAGCATCCTACCAGAAGTAGAGGATCTATGTAGAGTATTTTTATATGTAGTTTTCTATTTAAATCTGTGGATTTTTTTGAGTCTGGTTTCTATGCCAACCTGTTTATATTATCTTATAAGAAATATACATACATTATATAATATATATATATGCCTATATATTGTTTACTTTATAGGTGGAATAATGTTAACCAGTGAAAAAGCCCATTTTTGGTCAGGAGGAATTTCACGAAGTATGTCTGAAGGAAATCTGTTTGACATGGAAGCCCGAAAATCCTCAAGAAATTGTGATATTACAGGTACAGGAATTTATAATTATTGAAATTATTTTTACCCATCATGACTAATTATTGGGGGACTACTTCTGAAAAGTGTTACAAACAATTAAGAGAATTGTAAAATCACAACTTTATCATTGAAATACACTATCATTAAAAAGATGAGAAAAATAAAATAGTCAAAATAAAATAAAACAGGTAATGATAAGTATTATAAGGAGACAAAGTTCTTTATTAAATGAGCAGTATATGCAGTAAATACAGTGAATTTTGAGGTTAAAGAGACATCTGTAGGTTGCAGTGGGCCAACAAATCCAGTATAAAAGAATTGAATAGATTCTCAGAGGAAATGTAGGTTTTAAGAGAGTTTGAAGGTCCTGGATTTGAAGAAAAGTGTAAAAATAAAAGAAATGCAGCAATTGTTTTTCAAAATGTATCTTAACATTTTTAATATATGACACTTAAAATTAATTTCAATCAATATATAGTTCTATATATAACAAACAAAAATGTCTGAAAGCTTACTTGAACTCATTTTTTCTATTTTAGCTTTCATTTTCTCTAAAGCAGCCACAATTTTACAAAGTCCAAAAGCGAAGCCGCTCAGTCGTGTCTGACTCTAGTGACCCCATGGACTGCAGCCTAGCAGGCTCCTCCGTCCATGGGATTTTCTAGGCAAATGTACTGGAGTGGGGTGCCATTGCCTTCTCCGAACAGAATCATTATCAATATTTATTGAAAAAGTGATCAAATATAATTTGCTCTAAACATAAATATTCCAGTATTTTTGAGATATATAGAAATTCATTATAGTTGATATATAAGTATTTGAATGTGTTGCTGATTCTTAAAATATCCACTTTCCAAAGTAACAGCGTATTTTCCTTTTGTGGTGGTAATAAGCCTGTTCTTTGCCATTTTAAACTTTAAAAGCTCAGTGAATTCCTTCAAGTAGTAAATCTAATGGTGGTCTATTTTTTTCAGTGCTTATTTTCATGAAATGTTCACTTTTCATGAAAAAAATTCAACCTGTTAAAATTTATCAATATGAAATGTTCAGAAAATATTATAAGGAATCCATGCTTGTTTAGTTTATTTTTTTAACATTTTAGCTGTGTAGAGATATATTTGATATTTTTCACATATTGAATGTTATCAGGAAAGAAAATGTTAAATAAATAATCTAGATGTAATGAGACCAACCACTGTATATTTAGAAAAATCTGGATGATAGACTAAATTATTCTGTTTTTTCAGAGGTACTCATTTATGAAAATGACATATTAAACAAGGCATAAATGTATGTAGTCTGGGTCATTTTCACAAATATGTGTTAAATGATTATTATTGAAATTTCTAAATATTTTTGTTTATAAATCATAGTGTCTTAAGATAAAATAATGTTACATAGAGTCAAAATAACCTGGTCGAACAATTTCTCTTTCCTCTCAACATGAAAATTTGACCAAAATTAACATTGATTTTGTAGTACTTAGACTGGATATCAAAGACAAATAAAAATTCTTCAATTTTTAAGCTATAGTAAAAATTAATCTTGGTTGTATCTCAGAATGCCATTTCATCTTTGTTTTGCTTTATTTTGGTTTAAATAACACGAATGTCCAGATCCAGGTTTGCCTCTTGATTGGCCAGAGGATTTCACACTTCATGGCAATAATGCTTCCAGTGCTACAAATCCATTCTGGAATGAACTGTCTGCATCAAACCCATTTTTGGATGATATAACTCAGCTAAGAAATAACCAGAAGAGAGATAATATTTCTATCTTGAAGGAAGATCCTCTTCTTTTTTTTAGAGAAATAGAAACTGGAAACTCTTTCGATTCCTCTGGTGATGAACTTGATGTGCATCGGTTGCTTAGGCAGTCTTCCTCAAGGAAATCTGGAAGATCTAAAAGTGTTTCAGAACTTTTGGACATTTTGGATGACACAGCACATGCCCATCAGAATATACATAACTTTGACCAGATCTTAGAACAAGACTTAGAATGGCTTCGAAATGATCGAGAGGCTTATAAAATGGCTTGGTTAAGTCACCGCCACCTTGCCCGTTCCTGCCTAGATTTGAGTACAATTAATCAGAGTCCTGGATGGGCCCAAACACAAGTTGCAGAGACTACAGTAGTTTGCAAATTAAACCACCAAGGAGGGTCAGTACAATTACCTGAATCAGATATCACTGTTCATGTGCCCCAAGGCCATGTAGCTGTGGGAGAATTCCAAGAAGTATCTCTAAGGGCTTTTCTAGATCCTCCACAAAAGCTTAACCATGACCTTTCATGCACCATAAGCCCACTGTTGGAAATCATGTTAGGCAACCTTAACACAATGGAAGCCATTTTGCTGGAGATGAAAATTGGGGCTGAAGTGAAAAGGGATCCTTTCAGCCAAGTCATGGCAGAAATAGTGTGTTTACACAGTCTGGATAAAGAAGGCCCTTTCAAAGCATTAAACAACTGCTACATTTATAAAGACACCATCCAGGTCAAGCTAGTAGACTTAAGTCAAGTGATGTATCTAGTGGTTGCCGCACAAACTAAAGGTACTCAATCACCAGTTGCCACCATTTGGGATTATATCCACAGAACAATTTCAGTTGGAATTTATGGACCCAAATATATCCACCCCAGTTTCACTGCTGTTTTCACAGTTTGTGGACATAGTTATATGCCAGGAAAGCTTACTATCTCTGATATTAAAAAAGGTGGGAAACCCAACACATCTCCAGTTGTGTTTCAGCTCTGGGGGAAGCATTCCTTCTTACTTGAAAAGCCACAAGATTTAAATATATCTGTCTTATCCTGTGATCCTGATTTTGAAGTAAAAGCAGAAAGAAAAAGGAAAGAAGTTAAGCAAAAGCACTTGCAATCAGGTCAAGCAGTTCATCAACAATTTTTCTTCTCTTTAGTTGACTCCAGAGAAATGCACTTGTTTGTTTTCTGTGTTCAGGTGGAGCCTCGCAGTGGTAGGCCAGTTACACAGTTCTTTATAACTTCACCTGATCCAGCTCCGAACCTAAAAAGTCTGTCAAATCTGCCAAGTGATTTGCAGAAGAAGAAGGAAATCAACTCTTCTCCCTTATTACCAACTGTGCATGTTAAATATCCTACATTTCAAGACAAAAAATTGAACTTTACCAGCTATGGAATAACCCAGAAGACAGTGATAAGACAAAATAAGATTGAATACTTACTTGAATATTTCAAAGGGGACACAGTAGCTCTTCTTGGAGAAGGTAAAGTAAAAGCCATTGGACAGTCCAAAGTGAAAGAATGGTATGTGGGAGTCCTGAGAGGTAAGATTGGACTTTTACATTGCAAAAACATCAGGGTGATTGCAAAGGAACAAGTAATGTCTATGTCAGATAATGTCTTCACAACCCGGAATCTTCTTGAACAAATTACCCTGCCTCTTAAAAAACTGACTTACATCTACTCAGTTGTCTTGACCTTGGTATCAGAAAAAGTGTATGACTGGAAAGTTTTAGCTTATGTCCTAGGCTATTCACATCTGGCACTAGAAGACTTTGATCAACTACAAGCAGACAAAGAATCAGAAAAAGTTGCTTATGTTGTAAAGAAGTTAAAGGAAGATTGCCATGCAGATAGAAATGCCAGGAAGTTTCTTTATGAACTTACTGTGGTGAGTATTGCTTGATCACAGGAATTTACTTACTGTAGAGAACTTTATTAACTTGGCAATACTTATAAGTAAACATATGAGAGTAGTTTCTCAAGTTAATTGAAGTCACTACAGAGCTTTGCGTACAAGATCATATAACTAGTTTCTTAGATTTGACATTCAATTGTGATTTTCCCAGAAACTAGGCCCCCAAGGATCATCCTTTAATGGAAGATTAAAGATTCTGTTTGTGCTAAAACATAACAATTAAGAGATCCTTTTTTTCTCTCTCAAATATTTAGATAGCTCTTAAAATATCAGAGGAGTTCCAATTACATGAAAGTAAATAAGACAAAACTGAAACAAAACTACTTAACTTGGGCATTGTTGTAGACTCACTTTTTAGTGTTTTTAAGACATATCACCGATGTCCTTAACTTTAGCAATTTAACATTTGTCTTATGTATGTGGTGCATCACAATCCAAAAGTGATATTGCTAATTCTCTTCTTAATCTTTATGTTTTAATAGTACTCTAAGAATCCTGTTTTTTTCAACATAGCATTCACCCCAGTGTAAGGCTCAGCAGAGAACTATAAAAAACATGAAGAACTGTTTTGCCTTGTATTTGGATATTCAGTAATTTATTAAAAAAATCAAGAGCATATTTCTAAAAATGGCTAAAATGTGACTGTATAAATAATAATAATGATATATACCACTTTCCTAAGGATCTCTATATATTTGGCACTGTGCCCAGCACTGTATACATACTCTTTCATTTGGCCATTTTAACCAACATACAGGATAAGTCTAGTTAGTATCTCCTTCTTCAAATAGAGGAAACAGAGTCTTGGGAGGTTGGGCAACTTGCCCAAGATCTGCCATTTGGTTAGTATCAAAGATGGGATTTGAAATCTTTTTGGTTCCAAAGCCACACATAAAACCACTATATTTCCCTGAAATAAAGTTTTTAACAATGTACATATATATATAT
>NW_011492846.1:360810-369772 GCF_000754665.1 Bison bison bison | reverse complement strand
ATATATATATATATATATAAAGATATTTAAGTATGTGTTTTGGTGTGTAGTAAGTATCATTATAACTACGAAACTGGTGGCCTATAAGAGATGAGCGGTTCATGTTAGGTGAGGCAGATTCATGTAGAGGAGTCAAGTTTTAATCAAAGTGCAAAATGGGAGAAAACATTTTTGGCAAGGGGTTTATTCTGTGATGTTAACAATAGCTAACATGATATAGGGTATACATATACATATATATATACACACACACACACTATATATGTATATAGTATATATATACTATATATATATGTGGGCTTATGGGCTTCCTGGGTAGCTCAAATGGTAAAGAATCTGCCCGCAGTGTGGGAGCTCTGGGTTCAATCCCGGGGTCAGGAAGATCCCCTGGACAAGGGAATGGCAACCCACTCCAGTATTCTTGCCTGGAAAATTCCATGGACAGAGGAGTCTGGTGGGCTATAGTTCATGGGGTTGCAAAAAGTCAAGTAATGACTGAGCGACTAACTAACACACACACAGATACTCTTCAATTGTTTTTATGATTCTACAGTGATACTGAGAAGGGTAAATTTTTAAAACCCAATATCCAATTAAATAGGTGGTTTTATGATGGTGTGATGCATCCTCACTTAATCTGGGGTATTTACAGTCATTGGCTGATCTACCTGGTTGAAGCTGCACATGCATTTTGCAATAGCTCATGACCTCTCATAGCTTGTGTTCAGCATGGACCCATGAAAATTTGAACTGAAAATTGCTTTCTTGTTTCTCTTTGTGGCAGAAAAGGTTATATTGACCAAATGGTCTTAAAGTTTAAGCTGGGTTACACTTACTCTATGTTAGTGTATGATAGTTGAGTCACTTTGGTGACTGACTAGACAGTGCTGGTGGAGAGCTCGTTTAAGGGAGTAGTTCCTACAATTTCATGTTGTGCCTCAGTGGAGGCTTCAAAATTTCTGAAAGGAAAGAGCTAAGGCCTAGTTATCTAACCAGAAGATGATGAAGCATATGGTATAGATGCTACCTCTTGAAACTTTATTTGTATAGTGAAAAGTGAAAGTGAAAGTCATTCAGTTGCTTCCGACTCTTTGCAACCCCATGGACTATACAGTCAATGGAATTAGGAGTACCTTTTTCTTGGATTGTATACTTGGGATTCCAGCTTGGAGTAGCTGGAAATGAACTTATAAAGATTGTGGGTTACAATTTCCTTAATCATATCTAGACATTAAGACTGTCTTTATGTATTTTGGAATTTGACACTCTAAGAACTAATCATCTAATTCAACTTTCATAATGATTTTAGGGGGTTAGATGGGGTAGTATTACTATCGTATCCATTTTAAAAGTCATTAAATAGAGACATTTTGTGATTTATCTAAATTCCTATTCTTTGTGGAGTTGGATTTTAAACTTAGGTTTTATAACTTTTAAGTGCAAATTTATTTTCCTTAAAACAAGGAACTGGGATAAGCTAAACCCACTCCACAGTTTACTAAAGGCACCCTCAGGGGCCTGCTGTCTCAGCACTGCTTCTCCCTGAGGTCACAACTCCTCTCCATAAATTTACAGATAAACATAGTCCATGTATAGAGATCATGGCTAGTTCTCCTAATGCATCCATAAGAATGAACATTCCTTGGACTTTAATAGTTGCTTCACTCAGTCATTCATTTTTACTTATTGTTTCATAATGAAACAATAAGTAAAAAGCTTTTAAGTGCCATTAAATGATGAGGGACTATTGAACATTTTTATTTGAACAGAAAAGAAAGATAGATAAATCTCATCTTGTACTTTAGAAATATATTCAAGACAAAAGAGAAACTCGTAGACTTGTTTGAAACATGTGTGGCGACTGACAAAGCTCAGTGCTTAATTAAGGAAGAAAAAAGAGTCTGAAGGTTTTCTCTTTTGCATCGTTGAAACCTAAGTGTTTTATATTTGATACCTTGTGATTTAAATTTAGCATTAACTACATTGATGGTACGGAGAAGGCAATGGCAACCCACTCCAGTACTCTTGCCTGGAAAATCCCAGGGACGGGGGAGCCTAGTGGGCTGCCGTCTGTGGGGTCGCACAGAGTCGGACATGACTTGAAGCGACTTAGCAGCAGCAGCACATTGATGATAAAGGAAGAGAGTTAATTTTTTAAGTTATTAATAGCAATAGCTTTGTTGAAGGTTGTCTAAGTTTCTCATTTTTATGCAACACATATAATTCTGGGGAGTTTTAAATCATATTTTGATTAAAAAATTAAGTAGTATTTACCGACAGCTGTGTGCTCACTCTAGAAATCCTATAGCCAGTCCTCTGGAAGGAAAGTAATTACTGTTTGTATAGTGAATAATCATGGGTTAATAAATTATTAACTGCTAAAACCTCAGGGTATCTTTGGAAGTGGCTAATTCAACTCCCCCCTTTGGTAATTAAGGATATTAAGAGACATATTAGTTGAGTGGTTTACTTAAGGCCCTATAATTAGTTACCAAGTTAGCCCTGAAACTCCCCTTAATTCTGATCTAGTTTGTATCCTCTGTACTTTGCTTGTTGGATTTGCTTAAAAGTAAATCAACTCTTTGAATTTTAGAAAACTCAAATATATGTGTGGTGAAAAAAAGGATGCCAGTTTCCAGAATATGTAATAACAAATTTAATTTCTAGATAAAAGTTCAAATTATTTGCTTTAAATTATGACATGTAGTTGTTGCTGCAGGCTCTGCTGAAGATTGATTGCCAAGGATTAGTAGTGCACCTTGTCCAAGAGGCTGCTATTCTGACTTCAGCTGTCAAGCTTGGGAAAGGCTGGAGGGAACTAGCTGAAAAGTTAGTGCGACTCACAAAGCGACAAATGGAGGCATATGAAATTCCTCACCAAGGAAAATCTGGAGATTTGGCTGTAGAGGTAAGATTTCTGTTCATCTAGGTAGTAAAAAACTGCAGACAAAGTAAATCAAATGCAGTCAAGAGTCCACTGCATATACTAACTGACTGAGGGAGTGTCCTAAAGGATCCACTCACTGAAATCACTGAATCTACAACCATTGATGTTATCTGAAATATACTCATGTCACTCTTTAACGGTATTAAGAACCTTTAAGATATATTGATGTTTCTCCTACTGGATTGCATATGGCCTTTTATCAAATAAATTGACCAAATGAGATAGGCAGTTGTTATGAAGGGCTATAAGAACTTGAAGCAGAGAAAAGATAAACTTTGAAGGAAAGAGTTGGGACCCAGTCAGGACAAGGAAAAGGGACACAATAGTAAGTATTTATCAGCTTCAAAAATAGAATCAGTCATTGGTGGTAAATAATGTTTGGTGACAAAAAAACATTTAAGAGAGTAAATGGTATGAGGTCATTGGTAACAATAGCTAGAGATATCTGTGTGCGTTATCTGTCTCCTTCACAATTTTGCATACAGTAACTATAGACATCAAATACAGAATGACAGATGTCAACTTAAAATATAGTCACAAACTAAAAGTTGAGAGTTATGTTTTATTTGGAAATTTTGCAGAGTTAAGCCTGGGAGGCAGCATCTTGAGCATCCCTGAAAGAACTGCTCTGAGCAAGTGGGGGGAAGAGTCAGGTCATATAGAAGTTTGCAACAAAGGGCAGGTAGTCTGAACAGCAAAAGTATTTGGTAAATTACAGAAAACCAGATATCTCAAGTTAAGGAATGTAGCACTTTTCTGTGTATGGGAAAATACGAGTCTGGGCTTACTGAAATCATTCCTTTAATATGCATCTCAGCCATCTGGGCCCAGCATCCTGCATTTTTCACATCCTGAATTCCTCCATGCTCACTGTAGGGAGTGACTGTGGCCCAATGGGCCAGAGAGCTCAGGTGCTCTTCCTGGGTACCATTAGGACTCAGGAATTCACATTTGAAGGACTAGAATCACTGATGACTGTGATCCTTGTTTGCTGGTATGGCACGAAATATTCCATTTCTCACAGCATGTAAAACAAAGCAAATACGTAAAATTCAAAATTTTTATTAATATTAAAACAAAGTATACTATTCAGTGTAAGTTATATAAATATTTTCTCTATTTACCACAAAGACATATGAGTCATTTTTTTATTGACTAAATCAAATCCCTTTCGCTTATACAGTAGAAGTGATAGATTAAAGGAATTAGATCTGATAGAAAGAGTGCCTGAAGAACTATGGAAGAAGTTCGTAACACTGTACAGGAGGCTGAGATCAAAACCATCCCCAAGAAAAAGAAATGCAAAAAGGCAAAATGGTTGTCTAAGGAGCTGAGAAAAAAAGAGAAGCAAAAGGCAAAGAGAAAAGTAAATATCCATCTGAATGCACAGTTCCAAAGAATAGTAAGGAGAGACAAGAGAGCCTTCCTAAATGATCGATACGAAGAAATAGAGGAAAACAACAGAATGGGAAAGACTAGAAATTTGAAATACCAAGGGAACAAAACATTTAGAAATACAAAAAAAAATTAGAAATACCAAGGGAACATTTCATGCAAAGATGGGCACAATAAAAGACAGAAACAGTATGAACCTAACAGAAGCAGAAAATATTAAGAGGTGGCAAGAATACACAGCAGAACTATACAAAAAAGATCTTAATGACTCAGATAACCATGATGGTGTAATAACTGACCTAGTGCCAGACCACCTGGAGTGCGAGGTCAAGTGGATCATAGGAAGCATCACTATGAACAAAGCTAGTGGAGGTGATGGAATTCCAGCTGAGCTATTTCAAATCCTAGAAAATAATGCTGTTAAATTGCTGCACTCAATATGCCAGCAAATTTGGAAAACTCACAAGTGGCCACAGAACTGGAAAAGGTCAGCTTTTATTCCAATCCCAAAGAAAGGCAATGCCAAAGAATGTTCAAACTACTGTACAATTCTACTCATCTCATATGCTGGCAAAGTAATGCTCAAAATTCTCCAATCTAGTCTTCAACAGTACATGAACCTAGAACTTCCAGATGTTCAAACTGGATTTAGAAAAGGCAGAGGAACCAGAGATCACATCCTTTGGATCACAGAAAAGGCAAGAGAATTCCAGAAAAACATCTACTTCTGCTTCATTGACTCCATTAAAGCCTTTGTGTGGGTCACAACAGACTGTGGAAAATTCTTAAAGAGATGGGAATACCAGACCACCTGACCTGCCTCCTGGGAAATCTGTATGCAAGTCAAGAAGCAACAGTTAGAACTGGACATGGAACAATGGACTGGTTCCAAATTGGGAAAGAAGTACATCAAGGCTGTATATTATCACCCTACTTATTTAACAGGGTGCAGAGTGCATCATGTAAAATGCCAGGCTGGATGAAGCACAAGCTGGAATCAAGATTGCTGGGAGAAATATCAAAAAAGCTCAGATACGCACATGAAACCACCCTTATGGCAGAAAGCCAAGAAGAACTAAAGAGCCTCTTGATGAAAGTGAAAGAGGAGAGTGAAAAAGCTACCTTAAAACTCAACATTCAAAAAACTAAGATCATGGCATCTGGTCCCATCACTTCATGGCAAATATATGGGGAAACAATGGAAACACTGACAGACTTTATTTTCTTGGATTCCAAAGTCACTTCAGATGGTGACTGCAGCCATGAAATTAAAGACACTTGCTCCTTGGAGAAAGGCTATGAGAAACCTAGACAGTGTATTAAAAAGCAGAGACATTACTTTGCTAACAAAGGTCCATCTAGTCAAAGCTATGGTTTTTCCAGTAATCATGTATGGATGTGAGGTTTGGACCATAGAGAAAGCTGAGCACTGAAGAATTGATGCTTTTGAACTGTGGTATTGGAGAAGACTCTTGAGAGTCCCCTGGACACAAGAAGATCAAACCAGTCAATCCTAAAGGAAATTAGTCCTGAATATTCATTGGAAGGACTGATGCTGAAGATAAAGCTCCAATACTTTGGCCACCTGATGCGAACTGACTTATTGGAAAAGACCTTGATGCTGAGCAAGATTGAAGGCAGGAAGAGAAGGGGACGATGGATGATGAATGCTTGGATGGCATTACCGCCTGGAAGGACATGAGTTTGAGAAGCTCTGGGAGTTGGTGATGGACAGGGAAGCCTGACATGCTCCAGTTTGTGGGGTCTCAAATGAGCGACTGAACTGAACTGAAATAAAAATATTCCAGTGATGAGTACATATAAAATGGCCTGTATCTCTGTTTCACATGAGTGCAAACATTTTCAAGATATTTCAGTTAAGGAAAATTTATCTCTCTAGTTAGATAATGACTTGATAGGAGGCAAAATCTATATTCTCTGCTTCCTTTTTGAGCATAGAACTGGGTATTAATTTCTTGAGAAAATTTTCTTACTTTGAAGTAACTATGTCACCTGTGTGTGCAGTGTGTGTCTGCAGACTTGAGCCTGGCCGCCTACAGTCCATGGGGTCTCAAAGAGTCGGATACAACTGAGCACACACACACACTCACACACCTATTAGAGTAGCCAAAATCCAGAACACTGACTGCACCAAACGCTATTGAGAACACGAGTAACAGGAACCCTCATTCACTGCTCATGGAATTACACAGTCACTTTGGAGTGTCTTGGCTGTTTCTGGCAAATGAAACGTACTCTTGGTATATGATCCATCAGTCCTGCTCCTTGGTATTTACTCAAAGGCATTGAAAACTTTTGTCCACACAAAAACCTGTACATGAATGTTTACAGCTTCTGTATTCGTAATTAGTAAAACCTGGAAGTAACCAAGATGTCCTTCAGTAGGTGAATGTGAATGGATAAGTACACTGTGATATAATAGAATATTACATGACAACGAACTTTTATTCAGCACATAAAAAAATGACTAAAAAATGACTTATCAAACCATGAAAAGACATGGAAGATCCTTCAAATAACATTACTAAAGAAAAGAACCCAATCTTAAAAGGCTATATACTGTACGATTCCAAATATATGATGTTCTGGAAAAATCAAAACTATGGAGACAAATTAGTGGTTGCCAGAGTTTGGAAGAGAGGAATAAATAGGCAGAATACAAAGGATTTTTACGATAGTGAAAAAACTCAATATGACACCATAGTGATGAATACATATCATTTTATATTTGTCCAGACCAATTGAATGTACATAGATGTTAACCCTACACTATGGACTTTGAGTGATTATGATGTATCAGTGTAGATTCATCAGTTGTATCCAATATACCACTGTGGTGAAGGATGTTGATAATGGGGAAGGCTATGCATGTGTGGAGGCAGGAGATAAATGGGAAATCTTTGTATCTTCCTCTCAACTGTGCTGTGAAGCTAAAACAGTTGTTAAAAAAAAAAAATCTTTCCAAAAAAAGTTGTCCAGTTGAAATCAGGGCTTGTTTTTTTTCTCATTAAGCTCTGTTTTTAAAAAGATTTTACTTAGAGTTGTTTATCAAGAAATTTTGTTAAATATCCAACTTGTCTCAAATTGTGGTTGTTTTCAGTTTGTCTTCCCCGCAAATCTTCATAAAGGCCAGCTAACAGCCTACTTTTCCTTTATTTACTTTAGCACAGCCCAAATCACGAATGACTAAGTCTATGCCTGAGGCTGATAAATACTCAGAACCGGAAAGGAAAACCTCTGTGTGTCTTTCTAGGGCCTATTGTTTAATTTATTGCGATAAGCACTAACAATCTTCACTTTGGTGCTTGCCGTGCTAAGTTGCTTCAGTCATGACTGACTCTTCGCAGCTGTATGGATTGTAGCCCGCCAGGCTCTATCCATGGGATTCTCCAGGCAAGAATACTGGAGTGGGTTGCCATGCCCTCCTCCAGGGGATCTACCCAACTCAGCGATCGAACCCACGTCTCCTGCGGCTCCTGCATTGCAGGTGTCTTCTTTACCGCTGAGCTTTACCCGGGAAGCCCCCATCACTTTGGTGCATGTGGTTAAATGTTTAGAAACTATTCCAAATAATCTATAAAAATTTTACCTTTTAGACTATGTACTGTAAAGGGTAAATGTATGCTGGTTTCCAGGTCTCTGAAAAAAGAAAAAAACCTGTACAATATTTTTTTCTTAAGGAGGAGATGATTCTTCAATAAGATTAATTTACAGGTTAAGCGGTTGATTTCAAAACATACTTTTATTAATTCTGGATAGGGTGTGCAGAGGGAGGGAATTGAAACTGGGGCAAGGAGATAACAAATTCTTGTGGTTCCCATGCTGCTTTTTATTTCCTTTATCTCACTTCCTCAGTGGACACACATTTAGAAAATTTCCTCCTGTGTGTGCCAGTGCCTACAATCAGCTTCTTTTCACTCACTTTCCTTGCTGTTCAACTTCTCCCTTTTTCCTTTGTTCTATTTTTATTTTATCTAACAGTTATCTGGCACTTACTCTGTGCCAGTCGCTGTTCCAGTAACAGTTCAAAAATTGACTTATTTAATCCTTTGAACAAAAAACTTGTGGGGTGGATACTAATGTTATCTAAGCTGTAGGGAGGCTAAGTAACTTGCTCAAACGTGCATAGCTAGAAACTCACAGAACCAAGTTTGGAGCACAGACGTTTGACTTTGGAGTCCTTATACTTTAACCCCTACGCATTGACCACCCGTTCAAATACAGTATAGTAGCTGAGTGGCAGAGCTGGGAGTTATGCTTGGGACGGGGAATTTAAAAAGCTCATTTTATTTTTTTTCTTTTTTTCAAGCCATGTCATGATTCTATCAAAATTTGCCTCAACACCTCAGCCAATTTAAGAATGGATTATCAAAAAGAGTATCACATTTTTCTTTTCAGATAAGATCAGTTGCTCAGTCGTGTCCGATTCTTTGTGACCCCATGAATCGCAGCACACCAGGCCTCCCTGTCCATCACCAACTCCCAGAGTTCACTCAGACTCACGTGCATCGAGTCAGTGATGCCATCCAGCCATCTCATCCTCTGTCGTCCCCTTCTCCTCCTGCCCCCAATCCCTCCCAGCATCAGAGTCTTTTCCAA